>NC_042977.1:18301734-18381734 GCF_901001165.1 Salmo trutta
TTGGCAAGTCGTTTGGGACATCTACTTTGTGCATGACACAAGTAATTTTTCCAACAATAGTTTACAGACAGCTTATTTCACGTATAATTCACTGTATCACAATTCCAGTGGGTCAGAAGTTTACATACACTAAGTTGACTATGCCTTTAAACAGCTTGGAGAATTCCAGAAAATGATGACATGGCTTTAGAAGCTTCTGATAGGCCAATTGACATCATTTGAGTCAATTGGAGGTTTACCTGTGGATGTATTTCAAGGCCTACCTTCAAACTCAGTGCCTCTTTGCTTGACATCATGGGAAAATCAAAAGAAATCAGCCAAGACCTCAGAAATAAAATTGTAGACCTCCACAAGTGTGGTTCATCCTTGGGAGCAATTTCCAAACGCTTGAAGGTACCACGTTTATCTGTACAAACAATAGTACGCAAGTATAAACACCATGGGACCACGCAGCCATCATACAGCTCAGGAAGGAGACGCGTTCTGTCTCCTAGAGATGAACGTACTTTGGTGCGAAAAGTGTGAATCAATCCCAGAACAACAGCAAAGGACCTTGTGAAGATGCTGGAGGAAACAGGTACAAAAGTATCCATATCCACAGTAAAACAAGTCCTATATCGACATAACCTGAAAGTCCTCTCAGCAAGGGAGAAGCCACTGCCCCAAAACTGCTATAAACTGCACAGGTGGACAAATATCGTACTTTTTGGAAAAATGTCCTCTGGTCTGATGAAACAAAGGTAGAACTGTTTGGCCATAATTACCATCATTATGTTTGGAGGAAAAAGGGGGAGGCTTGCAAGCCGAAGAACACCATCCCAACCGTGAAGTACGGGGGTGGCAGCATCATGTTGTTGGGGTGCTTTTCTGCAGGAGGGACTGGTGCACTTTACAAAATAGATGGCATCATGAGGTAGGAAAATGATGTGGCTATATTGAAGCAACATCTCAAGACATCAGTCAGGACGTTAAAGCTTGGTCGCAAATGGGTCTTCCAAATGGACAATGACCCCAAGCATACTTCCAAAGTTGTTGCAAAATGGCTTAAGGACAACAAAGTCAAGGTATTGAAGTGGCCATCACAAATCCCTGACCTCAATCCCATAGAAAAGTTGTGGGCAGAACTGAAAAAGGATGTGCGAGCAAGGAATGTGATGAAAGACTGGGAATGTGATGAAGAAATAAAAGCTGAAATAAATAATTCTCTCCCCTATTTTTCTGACATTTCACATTCTTAAAAGAAAGTGGTGATCCTAACTGACCTAAAACAGGGAAGTTTTACTTGGATTAAATGTCAGGAATTGTGAAAAATTTTGGGTAAATGTATTTGGCTAAGGTGTATGTAATTTTCCGACTTCAACTGTATACACACACTAAAAACACCGAAACCTAATAGTGAAAAAAGTTTAGTTGCTCTCACAATCGCTCCTGCTTCCCGACTCACTCCCAGCATGCACTCAGATGAGAGAGCGACAGAGAGAGAAAGAGAGAAAGAGAGAGAGAGGGAGAGAGAGAGCTTTTCAGTTTTTACTTTGATTTTCTTTTCCTTTTTTCTCTCTTTTCCTCTCCCTGACTCCATCTATCCATCATGGTTTGGAGGCTGTGTGTGATGTTTTTCGAAGGAAGCACATTTCACAACGTTACCTGAGCCGCAATGCAATTGATTGAGAACATCTGCAGAGATATGCAAGGCCACTTATCCTCACTTTAAGCCATCGATACTAGTGGAGGAGAGGTATCTTCTTTCAGCCAATCATTGACAGCTGTCTGAAAGTCTGACAGGCCTATACTCCTTATACTCCCGCTCAGCGATTTCACTGCACACACACACACACACGCACGCACGCACACACGCACGCACACACACACACACACACACACACCTCTCTATGACCTTGTCCTAAGTCAACAGCATCATATGTTGAGCATCATATGTCATAAGGACATTATACAGACCTGAAACCCTCTGTTTCACTGTGAGATCTCATGGCTTAGATAAGGCCTGTTTCGGGTGTCTCTATACGTTTTTCCATAAGTGTCCATATGGTGGTATTCTAGTTTGAAATGGAAGAGTTATAAGAGTAATATTGACCTCAGGGTGGATGGATATGAGGTCTAGACAGCTTTCAGTTCAGTACATCAAAGTACTGGAGAGAAGCTGCAACCAGGTGGGCTGTTTTTAACGGAGGCCCTTTATAAGTTTTATAATAGCCCCTATTGAAAGTGTAGGAGGACTCTTAAACTGTCTGGCTGGTGGGCTGTGTGTCTACCTACACTAAACTCTAATGTTCTATACTCACGGCATCTCATATCTGAGTAATCCATAGAGATTAATCTATCATCGGATGCTTTCATTGGGTTGCACACACACACACACACACACACACACACACACACACACACACACACACACACACACACACACACACACACACACACACACACACACACAGTCGTATACATGCCAGGGCATATCAATGGATTGTTAGGAAGTGTTGACTTCGGCGGGTCTTATCCTGCTGTAAGTACGCTAATGCAGCAATGGGACTTTGAGGTGGTAGGGAGGGGGTTTGTCTGTATGTGAATTTTGGCTCTCATTTGTTCACAGTTTGTGTTATGACCAGTTCTGTGATTCTGGGTCCAGACCACCCCGATGCAGGTAAATCTAGTTTCATCTCTGTCTAAGAAATGTCAAGAGCAGAAGCAGCATGTTGGCACAGTTTCTATTTACAAGAACAAGCCAATTCGATGTAAAACGTCAATAGCATCGCATAAATGGAATCTTAATGTCTGAATTGAATTTGAAGTGGTCCTTTGGGTTCTAGTTAAATTACAATCCAAGTGGAATGATAAGTTAGCACTTTTTTTTGTTGATTACGCATGCATCTACACACACACACACACACACACACACACACACAGACACACACACACCAGCCCTCGGACATGCATAGTAGATCAGATCATTAGTATGGACCACCATTTCCTCTCTAACTGCTTTGGATTGCCTTTTTCCATCCCGATGACATCAGCACATTTCTAATTGGCACATAATTGGGTATAATCACAGGATGGGTCAGCTGTCCAATTTAAGGAGCCTGCCGGCTGCGGCATGCCATTCCCTTTAAGAAGCCTGTGTTGTTATTTTCAGTTGGTCATTCTGCTCCTTTTTGGAAGATAAGAGGCATGCTTGTGTAATGGGAACCCGTCTGTTTGCAAATGAGAGAGGAAATTGTTTGGAGCAGGAATGCTGTTGATTTGTCTTGGAGTGAGTGTGTGTGTGTCTGTGTGTTTGTGTGCAGATGCACGGCCGTATGTGCACGTATGTGCATGTGTGTGTGGTTGACTTGTCTATTGAAGGTCAGTGGAGGAAGCGCCTGTTTGCTTTGAGACAGATCCACACTGAAACCTGATATTGGTATCCTATCCGTTCTACCATGAAACTACCTCTAATACCCTCTCAAAGCCCCCATTACCTCCTGCTCCCAAATAACACAATAGATCTGATGACAGGTTCAACTAGGGAGGAAATAGCCCAGGATAGAGCCAGGATAAAGGGAATATTCTGGCATAATTGGCGTATATTCAGGGGCTTGGGAGAAGATTTTGGGAAGCAAAAACCTTTTTCTCTACAGAACGAGGCCCTTAATTATCTCCTAATCTTCGCTGTTGGTTTAGGACTTTAGTTGGAAGTGTGTGTATGTGCACAATCCGATTGAGAGACATTGAGGGTGTGTTTGTGTTTGTTCAACAGCCTGGGAGACAGAGTGTTTGTGTGTGATGTGATGTGTGTGTGTGTGGACAGCGAGGGTGTGTGTGTGTGTGTGTGTGTGTGTGTGTGTGTGTGTGTGTGTGTGTGTGTGTGTGTGTGTGTGTGTATATGGGCTTTCATTGGAACCCTGCCCAGCTGGTTGTTGTGTCTCGCTAGCTTGTCAGTAAGATGATGATAAGTCCCAGATATCTCTAACCGTTGCCCCTGCGCGAGGGTTTTTCCTGCATGTGATGTCAGATTGCTCTCACTGCTCCAACATGTGATTGTTACGCAACAGGACAGTTATGAGTTTGGCTGTGGATGTGTTCCGTGTGATGCTTGGATGGTGAAATTCACATTTATCTTTTACAATAAAAGGTCAAATTGAGGAATAAAGTTTAAGACCTTTATTTTCCATCAGTACAAAGCAAATATTTAGATGCTGTTCAGACAACAATGCTGTCTAGACGCGTTTGTTGCGTCATACGTTCTGTTGCTACTGTTCCAGTCGCATATTTGAAATCGTACGCTGCAGGGACCACTCAACAATGATCACAAATACGTGATCGTACGCGTCAAAGGGTTAGAGGTGTCTCAGTGAAATCTGCCCCCCCCCCTCTGGTGTGTAGGGAGGTGTCTTATGTTACAGTGAAATCTGTCCTCCTCTCTGGGGCATAGGGAGGTGGTAGGTGACCTGTTAACGATCCCTCTTTCATCACCCTGGCATTAGCTGTTACTGGGGGCATGTGAAGGTTCCTACCATGTACCCATGGACCATAAGCTGCGTAGGACCACAGCACCGCAGGCTCCTATGTACACCACCTGCACTGGCCTCTCGGCTTTGTGAAGCCAACAAAATTGACCTTAGATCACTGCTCAGGGCAACTTTTTCATTTCCAGCCAGCATGTAGAATTTCAGCAAAATTGACCTTAGATCAGAATGTGTGCATCCTTATCCTATTCGTCCTGGATCTGGGAGATGTCACCAATCTAACTCTGTGTGGATTCCACTATGGCTCCATTCTAGATAATTTCAGACCAGTCACTGGCTTCCATACAGGGAGCCACCTTGGCTCCATGTTGTTCTCCAGTGCCAGGGTTGGGCAATTAGCGCTTCGCCGGCTGAGAGCGACTCCGCGCCGGAGACCTGTCAGCACTGCTTCACAGCGCTGTCTTTGAAGGTGTGTGTGCGCGTGTGTGTGTGGTTTGTGAGACGAGGGAAGCACAGCGAGACACCTGCTCCGCCACAGGGGGTGACACCAGGCCCCAGCGAGTGGAGTGTTTGTGTCGATGTATGAAATGGCATGTTTTCATGTCGGATCAGAGGTAGAGCAGTTTCACTAGGGATTTAGTTATTCATAAACAATGTAGCAGCATGCCTCTAAGGATATCGTCATGTATTCTAATACTCCATTTTATGGTTAGTTGCTTACCACCAAAAACATGCAGTCAGAAAACAGGGCTACAGCACATTAAACAGACCTTATACCAAACTATAACAGTGTATGCAGCCTTTTTTTGGTCTGTATTCATCAAACTTTTCCCTCTTGTCTGTGTAATCTTATTATGATCTACAAGGCAAAACTGATTCTAGATCAGCCCTCCTACTCTGAGACGCTTTGTGTATATGGGCATTGAAAGTATTATCTTCATACCATTGGAGAAAACAACGGTAACACATCATATAAAGTACATAGCACTTGCATCATTATATAAGCGTCCATAATAACTTATAAGCCGTTATCATGGTTTATAAGACCATAGTATATAAATAACGTGTTATAGCCATACTGCTTCGAAAACACAGACAAGACCGTTATTAAACACATTAATTTGTCTGTGTTTTCAAACCAGTATGACTATAATACATTATGCGCTATACGTCATTATAGTTAATTATCTATGAACATCATACTGAGTTTTATAACCGCTTCTGAGTTATTATGGCCGTGTATAGTCAGTGTTATAATGCATTATAAAGGATGGTATAAAGCGTTATATGTATGTACTTCATCGAAAGTGTTACCAAAATAAATCTCAAAAAAGATGTGCTCTTCAGTGGCAACCATTGCATCAGCACTCTGATTCCAAATGCATTTTATCAGAGTCTGAAAGGTGGTTTTATCTCCGCAGTGGGATTGATGTGACACAAAATGGTGGACGGGGCATTAAGGCGCATGGTGAAACAGGGTATACTGTAGTTCTGTGTGCCCTCTGGGAATAGCGTTAGTTTGTCCCTGTTATCAAAGCCCCACCATGTCAGAACACCTGCATTTGATCAAACTTCATATTCAATGCCCCCTGGTCTCTCCCACTGTCTGAAATCCATAGTTCTTTGCTGTGAGTATGAGGGAAGGGCTGATTTGTGTGTGTGTGTGTGTGTGTGTGTGTGTGTTTGTGTGTGTGTGGGGGGGGGGGGTATGGGTGTGGGTCTTTGGAATGTTGATTTCCTGACCCCCCAACACACGCTCCTGGTAGTAATGACCAACAACATCAGCAGAAATGTAAACAGGCCATCTCTCTCTCTCTCTCTCTCGGTCTCTCTCTCTCTCTCTCTCTCTCTCTCTCTCGCTCTCGCTCTCTCACTCTCGCTCTCTCTCTCTCCCCCTCTCTCCCTCTCCCCCTCTCTCGCTCTCTCGCTCTCTCTCTCTCTCCCCCTCTCTCTCCCTCTCCCCCTCTCTCTCCCGGAAACCTCTTTACTGACAAGCAGCAGCTGATTAATCAATCAATCAAATGTATTTATAAAGCCCTTTTTACATCAGCAGATGTCACAAAGTGCTATACAGAAACCCAGCCTAAAACCCCAAACACAAGCAATGCAGATGTAGAAGCAGAGTGTCTAGGGAAAACTCCCTAGAAAGGCAGGAACCTAGGAAGAAACCTGGAGAGGAACCAGGCCCTGAGGGGTGATGACTGTTGAAAGTAGTCCACGTTGCTTAAATAAGTTTGTGTGTGTGAGGCAATGTGTAAGACTGCTAATGCGTGCGAGTGTGTGTGCGCACACGTACGTGTGTGTGTGTCTTAGTGAGGTGATGAGTACTGACAGAGGCCCACGTTGCTTAAATTAGCCTAGCATCTAGCCCAGGTGCACCCTATGGATGGATGGAAGCACACAGTGTGAGGCTTAGTAATAACTGAATCCCTGTGTCTTTCCTATACCATTTCCTGTAGTTTTATCCTGTCCAAGTTTATCATGAAAAATGGCTTCCCGTTCCAGCCTTTGAAGTATTGCTAGAAATATATGCTCTGACTGTCCTAATAGTTGAGTTTCTTCATTTATAATGGTTTCAACTGGTTCTTTGTGTTGTTGAGCCCTGTTGAGCCCCATAGGGGTCAATTCCATTCCAGTTTCCACAGTCCAATGCCTGTTCTCATTAAAACGGTTGTTTGTGAGTCTTAAGCTTCCTGTCATATGGCCGAACTAGTGTAGTTCGTCATTTTTAATTGGTTGATCTTTTCTCTGTATTACATTGACGACGTACAGTAGATCTACAATAGGGAATTCACGGGCCAGTCATTTAGGATTTTCCATGCGATTGAGATGTATGTTCTAGGCTTGCTATTTCTGTGCGGTGAACCTTGGTTTGGTTTGCTGATGAAAACCAGTGCGGAGCGAGTGTGTGTGTATGTCGGTCGGAATGGAGGGATGGATGGAGGGATGGATGGAGGGATGAAGGATGAAAGGGTCCCCATGCGGGCCAGCCTGTATTGGCAGAAAGGGAAGCTAATGAGCTCTCTCTCTCTCTCTCTCTCTCTCTCTCTCTCTCTCTCTCTCTCTCTCTCTCTCAGCAAGGGAACATTGCTGGGAACAGATGTGCAGCATTCTGGATGTGTGTGTGTGTGTGTACTGTATGCACATATGCTGTTCAACTACACTTCTCTAGATACAACTACCCCAGTATCTCTCTCTCCAAGCCTCCACCTCTCATACAATATTGATGCCAGTTTCCTTTTATTGTGGGTCTGCAAATGCCATCATCCTAGTGTTTATGAGTGCACCATACAGAATAAAACACAGTGTTTTTGGAGTGTAAAACATTTATGAAAAAAAATAATAAAACAGAGAGGGAAATCACAGTACAATATACCCCAGCTTTTTTTCTCTCTCCCTCTCTCTCTCTCTCGCTCTCCATCTGCAGGCAGTGGGAAATGAATGTGGATGTTGTTTGGAAAGGTGTTCAGTGCAGTAGCCTGGAGTAAGACCGAGAGTGAGTCTATTCTTCTTTTCTCCTGGAGGAAGGGAGAGAGAGCGAGAGGGAGAGGGTGAGGGAGAGTAAACTTAGCGTCCTAGCGCTGTTGTAGCTAGCATCAGTCTGTGCTGCAGAAGAGGAGGTGGGGGGAGAACTGTTGTAGCTAGCATCAATCTGTGCTGCAGAAGAGGAGGTGGGGGGAGAACTGTTGTAGCTAGCATCAATCTGTGCTGCGAAGAGGAGGTGGGGGGAGAACTGTTGTAGCTAGCATCAATCTGTGCTGCAGAAGAGGAGGTGGGGGGAGAACTGTTGTAGCTAGCATCAATCTGTGCTGCAGAAGAGGAGGTGGGGGGAGAACTGTTGTAGCTAGCATCAATCTGTGCTGCGAAGAGGAGGTGGGGGGAGAACTGTTGTAGCTAGCATCAATCTGTGCTGCAGAAGAGGAGGTGGGGGGAGAATTGTTGTAGCTAGCATCAATCTGTGCTGCAGAAGAGGAGGTGGGGGGAGAACTGTTGTAGCTAGCATCAATTTGTGCTGCAGAAGAGGAGGTGGGGGGAGAACTGTTGTAGCTAGCATCAATATGTGCTGCAGAAGAGGAGGTGGGGGGAGAACTGTTGTAGCTAGCATCAATCTGTGCTGCAGAAGAGGAGGTGGGGGGAGAACTGTTGTAGCTAGCATCAATCTGTGCTGCAGAAGAGGAGGTGGGGGGAGAACTGTTGTAGCTAGCATCAATCTGTGCTGCAGAAGAGGAGGTGGGGAGAGAACTGTTGTAGCAAGCATCAATCTGTGCTGCAGAAGAGGAGGTGGGGGGAGAACTGTTGTAGCTAGCATCAATCTGTGCTGCAGAAGAGGAGGTGGGGAGAGAACTGCAGAGAGTTCATCATCATAACTAGCTGTTTTTAAAAAAATGTTATACTTAGGAGGTGGATCAGCTTTAATATTGAGGATAGATTGTTGCTTCCATCAATGTAATTGTCAGCATAATTTCCAATCCCCCATATATTTTCTGGGTGTAAATGTATATCTATATACATACATACATACATACATACATACATACATACATACATACATACATACATACATACATACATACATACATACATCCGACTATACCTTTATTATTCCCCGCAAACCCTACCACCCTTCCCCCAATTGGAGTAAACTAATAAACAATAACACTTAGGCTTCTACTTCCAGCTTATACATACTATACACATTTTACAGACACAATCTATTTTACAATAGTTATATTTTGTTTGTTTTTAGTCCTGGCTTTCCTCTATTTCTAATGTCCATCCAGTTTGATTTCTATTTGCCATATATTTGTAACTGTGCAATAACACAAAGTTCTGAACCTATATACATTTTACAGACCCCGTATGTTTTACATTTGTTATCTTGTTGTTATTAGTCCCACCCTTCAGCTCCATTTAACCCCTCCCATCTATCTCTTAACACCATCCATATTGGATTTCTATTTGCCATATATTTTTCAACTGTGCTGTGATGCTTCGCAAACGTACTGACCTTTTCTGTTCTCATAGTTTTTACAGATTGTAAATTAAAGATAAACATTTTTGCTAAAATAATGATTATATTATTGATCGATTGACTATGGCTTTTCAAGTCACCCAGTATTGCTATCCCTAGCCGCTTCTTTGTCAATGGTCAGCGGTGGAAACACACACACACACACACACACACACACACACACACACACACACACACACACACACACACACACACACACACACAAAAGAACGCAAGAAAAAACATACACACAAGTGCATGCACCACATTGTCAACCGATTCTCTTCAACAAATGCAACTCAAGGGAAGCATAGCAGAGATACAGCAAGAAGAAAACTATAGAAAATAAAGCCTGGACTCATTATACTGACTCTACTGCTTTCACTCAGAAGGAGCAGGCACTCACTTTTATGTCATATAATAACGTTATAGTAACATAATGAGATTTGAGCCGATATTCCATCTCATCTAGCTCGGGATAGACATCCTGCTTTCTTTCTCTTTTTGTCCAAAGGCACAGACAGATTTGGTGTGCATCCCAAATGGCATCCTTTCCCCTATATAGTGTACTACTTTGGACCTGAGTCGATTGAGCCCTGGTCAAAAGTAGTGCACTATAAAGGGAATGGGGTGCCATTTGGGGACAAGCCCTAAGATCTACTTTATCCCTATTGTCCCCATACAGAGTTCAATCATCTCTGGTTTTAATCTTTTAGTTACAGTACCAGTCAAATGTAGAATACTAGTAAAGACATTAAAACTATGAAATAACACATGGACGCATTTTAAAAGTAACACATGGAATCATGTAGTAACCAAAAAAGTGTTAAACAAATCTAAATATATTTTAGATTTGAGATTCTTCCAAGTAGCCACCCTTTGTCTTGATGACAGCTTTGCACATGCTTGGCATTCTCTCAACCAGCTTCACCTGGAAGTCTTTTCCAACAAGAAGTTCCCACATATTCTGAGCACTTGTTGGCTGCTTTTCCTTCACTCTACAGTCCAACTCATCCCAAACTATCTCAATTGGGTTGAGGTCGGGTGATTGTGGAGGCCAGGTCATCTGATGCAGCACTCCATCACTCTCCTTCTTGGCCAAATAGCCCTTACACAGCCTGGAGGTGTGTTGGGTCATTGTCCTGTTGAAAAACAAATTATATTCCCACTAAGAGCAAACCAGATGGGATGGTGTATCGCTGCAGAATGCTGTGGTAGCCATGCTGGTTAAGTGTGCCTTGACATCTAAATAAATCACTGCCAGTGTCACCAGCAAAGCACCCTCACACCATCACACCTCCTTCTTCATGCTTCCCGGTGGGAAGCACACATGCAGAGATCATCCGTTCACCTACTCTGTGTCTCACAAAGACACTGCGGTTGGAACCAAAGATCTCAAATTTGAACTCATCAAACCGAAGGACAGATTTCCACCGGTCTAATGTACATTGCTCGTGTTTCTTGACCCAAGCAAATCTCTTATTCGTATTGGTGTCCTTTAGTATTGTTTTTTTTTGCAGCAATTTGGCCACGATGGCCTAATTCACACAGTCTCCTCTGAACAGTTGATGGTGAGATGTGTCTGTTACATGAACTCCGTGAAGCATTTATTTGGGCTGCAATTTCTGAGGCTGGTAACTCTAATGAACGTATCCTCTGCAGCACAGGTAACTCTGGTTCTTCCTTTCCTGTGGCGGTCCTCATGAGAGCCAGTTTCATCATAGCACTTGATGGTTTTTGCGACTGCACTTAAAGACATTTTCAAAGTTCTGACTGACTTTCATGTCTTAAAGTAATGATGGCCTGTCGTTTCTCTTTGCCTATTTGAGCTGTTCTTGCCATAATATGGACTTGGTCTTTTACCAAATAGGGCTATCTTCTGTATACCACCCCTACCTTGTCACCACACAAATGATTGGCTCAAATGCATTAAGAAGGAAAGAAATTCCACAAATTAACGTTTAACAAGGCACACATGTTGAATTGAAGTCCATTCCAGGTGACTACCTCATGAAGCTGGTTGAGATAAGAGTGTGCAAAGCTGTCATCAAGGCAAAGTGTGGCTACTTTGAAAAATCTCAAATATAACATATATTTTGATTTGTTCAAAATGTTTTTGGTTACTACGTGGTTCCAAATGTGTTATTTCATAGTTTTAATGTCTTCACTATTATTCTACAATGTAGAAAACATTAAAAATAAAGAAAACCCTTGAATGAGTAGGTGTGTCCACACTTTTGACTGGTACTGTATATGAAAGGCTCACAGGAGATTTGGTGGCATCTTAATTGGGCAGGACGGCTCAGGGTAATGGCTGGAGCGGAATAAGTGGATGGTATCAAATACATCAAACACATGGCTTGATGCCATTCGATTCGCGCCGTCCCATCCATTATTATGAGGCGTCCTCCCCTCAATAGCCTCCACTAAAAAGGCCAGACTATGAAGAGAGATGAGATTGTATAGAGATTGTACTGTATAGAGATTTAGGGGGGATAGTGGGTCAAGTCTGACTTGGCAGGAGGCAAAATGCTCACAACTAAATTTGTGTGACATGCAATGCTATTGGTTGAACCTCACGGGTCAGAGTGAGTTGACACATCCCTTTCAGAAAGCCTATTCGCTACTCTGATTGACACTGACCTGTCCAATCAGTGGGCTTGTAAGGAAGACACTCACGCACACACGCACACGTGCACAGACACACACACACACCATCCCCTCCACACAGACACGCACACACTAGAAGATCCATCAGTATTGTGAGACTGAAACTCCTGTGTCTCTGGCTACGAGTTATAGCTGCCCATCTTTGTCATATATAACTTTCCCTCCCCCTCCCTTCATCCCTCCCCCCTCCATCCCCGCCAGCCCTTTCTCACACCCGACACATATTTTGCCAAGAGGAAGCCATTATAGCCAATAAAACAATCTGCTTGGCTCGGTGCCCATGTCGCTGTATATAAGTAGGATTTATTGAGCTTCCACCATGTTCCCCCTGCCCTGCGGTCAGCCACCCCACTACACTACCATGTTTCCAGATGCAAAGAGAAACAGAAAGGGGGAGGGAGGGAGGGCGGGAGAGAGGGAGGGGAGAAAGAAAGGTGGGGCAGCGGGTAGATAGAGGGAGAGAGACCATTTTGTGCAACCAAGATAACATTGGCAACATTTTGAAATACAAAATATATTGGAAGTATCAAAGAAATGTATTTCTTCAAATGCAGTATTTTTCATTCAATAATCTTCAATATAATCCAATCATATAATACAATAATTTGTATTATAGAGGGAGAGAGGAAGGGTAAGAGAAGAAAAACTAGTGCATGTTGGCTCAGTGAGCCCAGTGACTCTGGCTCGTTTCTCTTTCTCTTGGATCCTCACCCAGCATCCTGTCTGATAAGGGAAGGGAAAGGGCGATACTTGAAATGTGTCTCCTGCATTTAACCCTACCCTTCTGTATTCGAGAGGTGCGGAGGGCTGCCTTAATCAACATCCACGTCTTCGTTGCCCTGGGAACAGTGCTGCCTTGCTCAGGGGCAGAACAACAGATTTTTAAATGGCCGGCTCGGGGATTCGATCCAGCAACCTTTCGGGTTACTGGCCCAACGCTCCTACCCGCCAGGCTTCCAGCCACCCCATGATAAACACTGGAGCCATGGAGAGAGAGAGAAAAAAAGATTTGAAAGAAAAGGAAGAGAGGGAGAGAGAGAGAGGACGTCGAGTGTCGGTTTGTGTGTAGCGTGCATTTTGTCTCACAGGGAAGAAGAGAGACGGGAGAGAGGAGTGGTTCTCCAGAGATGCTGAAACTGTGATGTCTCTGCTTAATTAGCCTTTTGTGTAAACAGAACACCCCTCTGATCTCAATTGTCTCTCACACTCAAGTACAGTACACAGGCGCGCGCACACACACACACACGCATGCATGCCAACATGCACCCAAACATAAAGAAAAACAACAGCTGATTCAATTAAACATCTCTCTCCCTTTGAGTTTTAAAGGTTTGAGAGGTTCTGCTTCTCCGCATCTTAGTAAGATTGTAATGATGAGGGACATGACTGTCAAAAAGCTATTTGCTTCCCCCTGATCACCCATAGTCCACTGTCTCCTTACCTTACTCTTTGGGGATTTCAGGTCATGCTGTTAAGCACTTTGTGACAAATGCATTTGTAAGAAGCGCTAGATACAAATGACATTTGATTGACGGATTGATTGCCTGGCTCCTGGCTCCTGGCAACCTGGCTCCTCTGCATTAAGAGACTGGGGATGCTGAGCTGGCCCTCTGGCCCCAGAAAGCAATCAGAGTCCTGGGAGAGAGAGAGCGAGAGGAAGAGAAGAGAGAGAGAGAGGGGTCGGCCAGGAGGAAATTGAGGGCAGTGATTTAGCAGTAGATGAGGTGATGTCACTATCATTGAAACGCTATTATAGGTGTGTGAGGGGGTGGGGTGTGTGTGTGTGTGTGTGTGCATGAGAGAACGGAAGAGAGAGATGAGAGAAGTGTGTGTGTACTGTATGTGTGTGAGAGAAAGAGCGAGAGAGAGAGCGAGGGAGAGAAGTGTGGGTGTGTGCTCCATCTCGTGTACATGCTCCCCACCCCACCCCCCAAGATTAACAGACCAACGAGAGAAGACGTGACTAGAACAGGTTGTTTTCTCTCCATCTACAAAGTGGGGTGAGCAGCCTCTGCTTGTCGCTAAGACAGAGGAGAGGGAGTAGTCTGGAATCACGGTACATCCGATGAGACGCGTTAGTTACATCCTGAACACTGGCATAGACTAGCAGCTCGCAAATCTCTCTGGTCGTTTAGGAGGCCCTGTTCACACACGCTGGCACACACACACGCTGGCGCGTAGATGCACGCATGCGGGCACTAATCGGCCTAATTAGTGACTGAGGAATAGAAAGACATGTCTGCTTTGCTTCTGGACATCTGAGCATACGTCTGGTCGCCCCTGATATAGAGATCCCAGCTCTGCCCGAGCTCACACACACACACACGCACACACGCACACACAGACACACACAGACACACATATACACACACACACACACAGACACACAGTTATACATATACACACAGACACACTGCCAAAGTCAACATGGTTCACGATGGAATAAAGTGAAACTAGGAGGGAACCTTCTTCTTTCTAAGAAACAGTAGACACACACACAAACACACACACACACACACACACACACACACACACACACACACACACACACACACACACACACACACACACACACACACACACACACACACACACACTCCTTGGTGACCCATTCTATGGAGAATGAATTAGTGCTGGCAGTGGAAGCCTCACTCTAATAAATCACTCTATTATCTAAAGCGATTGGCCGATACAGCGCCTCATTTCCTGTCTCGGACATTAAACCCAGAGCTTCCTGCTCTGCACAATTCCCTGGGTAGTAGCATGTGACAGACCCACTGTGTGTTAGTGTGTGTATGACTGGCATAGTCAGGAAATCTGCATGTTTGTCCCTGGGGGTAAAGAAAGTTGGCACACAGCACACTCAAAGAAGTCTTCCTCGGTTAGACGTACAGCACTCTCATTGAGGGCTTGACTTTTATTCCCACAATAGCACCCGTATTCGTGAATCGTGGCAGCCATTTTGTGCCAAACTGCCTCACCACAGTCTCATCAGTCACTGTGGTGGAGATGTGGCGAGTTGTGAATGTCAGTATTAACTCTTCTGAGCTGTGTGGTAGTGTTGAGCTGTTAGGTAGAGTTGTGTAGAAACTGTGCTGTAGACCAGTGGTCTTCAGTCCCTGTCGGTGGGGCATGTTTTTGTTTGAGCCCCGTAGTAACATTGAGTTGTGTTAGTGCTGGGCTGGAACAAAAGCCTCCACGCCCAGTAGGTTCCCAGGACCAGGATGTGGAGCAGGCTTTGTCATAATCATGTTTCTGGTGACGTCACAGCGCCGACGCCAGGGAAGTTGCTTTGGCTCAGAACACCTGTGTCACATCACAGCGACAACCGGGTCGGGGGGCAGGGAATCAGGTGATGGAACATACTCAGACAAGCCAGGTGCCCCCCCCCCCCCCCCGCTGAGGCACAGTGAGAGCAGCTCATGATTAATAGAGGCCATAGAAGTGGGTCATCAACATCTTATAGTCCTGCTAGTGAACATTAGCCTGAAATAGTGTGTTTCTTGGATGGATTCTGACTATGGCTGTGTCTTCTGTATGTCATCTCTAGACCCGACGTATGTGGTGGAATGTGGACATTGGAGGAGAATGAGAGTTGTGATTTTAGCTGAAGGGAAGGGGGGGAGTGGGGAGAAAGAAGGAGGGAGAGAGAGAGATGACAGGGGAGTAAAAGAGGAAAGGGAGACAGAAAATGTGCAGTGGGAATGCTAGACAGAGAAGGAGAGATAAAGGAATAGAAAGAGACAGAGAAAGAAAGTAGAGAGAGAGAGAGTGAAAGATAGCAGAAGAGGGATGACTTGACTGGTGTGATGGCAAAGACTCAAGTGTGCTAAGTGAGGCAGATTAACGTGGCCTGCTAAAATCTGCCTGCCTCTGTAGCGTGAATTTGTGTGTGTCTCTTTGCCTGGAGTCCCTGTGCCCACTGAGGGACTGGTGTTGCCAAGTGATGCCCACAATTCTCTGCCCGTCGCAACAGAGTGACTCAACACCCTGCATGTCACATTTATATAACAGACAGGCTACTTACGCACACACACACACACACACACACACACACACACACACACACACACACACACACACACACACACTCCAGAGAACACCACCCACTACTTGGAATACAACAGAGCAGACTGGCTGTCTCAGAGCTGGCTATGACAAAACCTGCTGTGACAGACATTTGGGAGTAGTGGTGTTACGTGAAAAGAGGTCCCCTCACTACCCACTAGAATAGATTCTATTGCTTTGAATACTTCAGCTCCCCTTAGGCTGATATGGCGTAGGTAGAGTACAGTGTCTCGGGCTAGCTTGCTATAGTTTTCATCCCTTGTGATTGCTTACATCACAATTACACAGTGGATTATGGACTGTGGATATTCCCAACTATTACCTGCCAACTACAGTATATTCCATTAATCCACAAGTGTGTACCATCCCCTCAGACAAACCTGAGGCTACGGCCGAGGACAGGAACAAGTACAAAACCGTCCCGCTATGGCCTCCGCAGAGTCATCAAACGAGCAAAAGGACAATATCGGAACAGTGTCGAATCACACTACACAGGCTCTGACGCCCGTCGCATGTGGCAGGGGCTACAGTCTGTTACAGATTGCAAAGGAAGACCCAGCCGTGATGCCTCTCTACCAGATGATCTGAATGCATTTTATGCTTTGACAATAGCAACACCGTACCGTGCGTGAGGGCCCCCCACCGACCCAGAGGACTGGGTGATCTCGTGGGTAAGGTCTTTAATCAGGTCAACACTTGGACGGTATTCCAGGGCCTGTTCTCAGAGCACGTGCAGGTCAGCTGACAGGATATTCATGGTCATTTCCAACCTGTCCTTGTCCCAGTCTGTTTCCAATAACTCTAAGGCTTCATGCCACAATGACTACCACCCTATAGCATTCACATTCATTACTTGTTACTTTTATTTCTTATTCTTATCCGTATTTTATTTAAAACTGCATTGTTGGTTAGGGGCTCGTAAGTAAGCATTTCACTGTAAGGTCGACGCCTGCTGTATTCGGTGCGTGTGAATTTGATTTGATTTGGTTTGATCTGTAATCATGAAGCGCTTTGAAAGGCTGGTTATGGAACACATCAACCCCATCATCCCAGACACCCTAGACCCACTCCAATTTGTATACCGCCCCAACAGATCCATAGACGACGCAATCTCAATTACTCTGCACACTGCCCTCACCGACCTAGATAAGAGGAACACCTATGTGAGAATGTTGTTCATTGACTACAGCTCAGCGTTCAACACTATTGAACCCTCCAAGCTCATCGCCAGGCTAACAAAAGGGCTACATGGACTGAGTTGACCCTTTTGATTCACATCCAATCAAGTTGTATTGGTCATATGCACGTGATTAGCAGATGTTAGTGCGGGTGTAGCGAAATGCTTGTGCTTCTAGCTCCAACAGTGCAGCAATATCTAACAAGTAATATATAACAAATTACACAACATATACCCAATACACACAAATGAGTGAGATACAGTAGAATAGTATAGAATACAGTATATCCATATGAGATGAGTAATGCCAGATATGTAGACATTAAGTGACTATGATACCATAGAATAGTATAAAATAGAGGTCGACCGATTATGATTTTTCAACGCCGATACCGATACCGGTTATTGGAGAACCAAAAAAAGCCGATACCAATTAAATCGGACGATTTTTATATACATATACATATATATTTGTAATAGTGACAATTACAACAATACTGAATGAACACTTTTATTTTAACTTAATATAATACATAAATGAAATCTATTTAGTCTCAAATAAATACTGAAACATGCTCAATTTGGTTTAAATAATGCAAAAACAAAGTGTTGGAGAAGAAAGTAAAAGTGCAATATGTGCCATGTAAAAAAGCTAACGTTTAAGTTCCTTGCTCAGAACATGAGAACATATGAAAGCTGGTGGTTCAATATTCCCAGTTCTTCAATATTCCCAGTTAAGAAGTTTTAGGTTGTAGTTATTATAGGAATTATGACGCGTCGACTATTTCTCTCAATACCATTTGTATTTTATATACCTTTGACGATTGGATGTTCTAATTGCCAGCCTAATCTCGGGAGTTGATAGGCTTGAAGTCATAAACAGCGCTGTGAAGCAAGCATTGCTAAGAGCTGCTAGCAAACGCCAATTTGTAAGTCGCTCTGGATAAGAGCGTCTGCTAAATGACTTAAATGTAAATGTAAACGCAGTAAAGTTTGAATGAATGCTTACGAGTCTGCTACTGCCTACCACTGCTGAGTCAGACTGCTCTATCAAATATCAAATCATAGACTTAATTATAATATAATAAACACTGAAATACGAGCCGCTAGTCATTAATATGGTCAAATCCGGAAACTATCATTTAGAAAACAAAACGTTTCTTCTTTCAGTGAAATACGGAACTGTTCCGTATTTTATCGAACTGGCGGCGACCCTAAGTCTAAATATTGCTGTTACATTGCACAACCTTCAATGTTATGTCATAATTATGTACAATTCTGGTAAACTAGTTCGCAACGAGCCGGCCGGCCCAAACTGTTGCATATACCCTGACTCTGCGTGCAATGAATACAAGAGAAGTCACACAATTTCCTTAGTTAATATTGCTTGCTAACATGAATTTCTTTTAACTAAATATGCAGGTTTAAAAAAATATTCTTCTGTGTATTGATTTTAAGAAAGGCACTGAGGTTTATGGTTAGGTACATTGGTGCAACAATTGTGCTTTTTTCTTTAGTTAAATCATCCCCCGTTTGGCGAAGTAGGCTGTGATTCGATGAGAAATTAACAGGCACCGCATTGATTATATGCAACGCAGGACAAGCTAGTTAACCGAGTAATATCATCAACCATGTGTAGTTAACTAGGGATTATGTGAAGATTGATTGTTTTTTATAAGTTAAGTTTAATGCTAGCTAGCAACTTACCTTGGCTCCTTGCTGCACTTGCGTAACAGGTGGTCAGCCTGCCACGCAGTTTCCTCGTGGACTGCAATGTAATCGACCATAATCGCGTCCAAAAATGCCGATTACCAATTGTTATGATCGTCCATGCCGATTAATCGGTCGCCCTCTAGTATAGAATACAGTATATACATATGAGATGAGTAATGCCAGATATATAAACATTATTAAAGTGACTAGTGTTCCATTCTTTAAAGTGGCCAGTGATTCCTAGTCTATGCCTATAGGCAGCAGCCTCTAATGTGTTAGTGATGGCTGTTTACCAGTCTGATGGCCTTGAGATAGAAGCTGTTTTTCAGTCTCTCGGTCCCAGCTTTGATGCACCTGTACTGACAGATGATGTGCTCTCCTCTCTCTCTCATAGACGCTTGTAAGTAATGGCCACTGTTCCCAGGTGAGGTGGTAGGGTGGCAGGGGAGAGGGGAGGAGGATTACTACCAAACCACTGTTTATGTCTCTGTAATGCCTGTTTATGTCTCTTTACCTTAAGTCCAAGGAGTCAGACCGACACACACAGACAGATAGACACACACCGACTCACACACACACAGACACACATCTGATTCCTTAAGGGGCAGTAATCATTCAGGATGAGGCCGGATTTCATTCTGGAGATGGTGTGGCGTGAAATGATTCGTACCTCCAACTGTCTGTTAACCTACAGTGTGTGCATGTGACATGCGTGTGTGTTTGCAGAACGTTTCAGAAGTCAGTATGAAGCACTAATGGCTAACATCAAGTTGATGGTGTTAGCTATTAGCACTTTCAACGCTACCATACAGTAGATGTACCACGCAGGCATGGCAGTCCCATAGAGCCTACCTTACTTAGACCACTCTAACACATACACACGCACACTTAAACGCTCTCTTCTGCTCCATTGAATAGAGTGTTAGAGTGCAGTGGGTATTTAGTGAGTCAGAGAGCGTCAGTCCCAGGTTTAATCCACTGGTTCCTGTTGGCGTGAAATACAGATGAAAGACAGGGATTAGCTAGGCAAGGTGAACACGGCAGGAGGGAGGGCCGGGGAAAAGAGCACACGGAATGCAGGAAGAAAGGGAGGACGGAAGATAGTATATCTGCAGGATTCCACCCATCGTGGAAGAGAATGCAGATGAGAAAAGTGGTTGTATCCCATATGGCACCCTATTCCCCACATAGTGTACTACTTTTGCCCAGAGCCCTATGGGCTAAAGTAGTGCACTTAATAGGGGAAAGGGTGCAATGTGGGACACTGCCTCCATCTTTTGTACAGAGCTAAATCCTCTTATTGATTCACTAGATGAAACACTGTCTTTTTCTCTTCATTAATCAGACTTTTCTGAAGAATCTGTTCAGAACCAGGCTAGTTCAGTGATGGCCCAAATTACTTCCATAAAAGGGAAATAGATAAAGGATTCACTGATATAATTGGTATTAATGAAAATACCAATGATAGGAACGGTGCCATTAATTAACGGTGCATTCATTGGGTTTTCTCATGGCTTGGAGAGATACAGAAATATATTTCTCTACCTAGTACCTGATACCCTGTTCTCTATAGAACATGGTGCTGACGCTAGGTAATGCTAGCCCGCCCAGCAGATAGCGATCAGACACCAGCTATCTACAACCAGACAGATATCTGGCTGCATTTAATGCACTGCTAAAATGCACACGCTCAATCAATAAACAATTATTTTTCTCTCTCTCTCTCTCTCTCTCTCTCTTGTGTAGATAAGCTGATGTTCTTTTACCCTCTACAAACACATGATATGTTTGTTTTTACAACAAACCAGTTTCCTATCAGATGGGAGACAGACAGGCAGACAGAGAGAAAGACTGACGGGCAGGCAGAGGCAGGCAAGCAGGCAGACAGACCTTAACAGGGCCTTGGAACTTAACTAAAGTACACTAAAATCAAACCTTTTGCCCTCAGTCAAAAGCCACTTCTCAGAAGAAACAACCATTTTAATAACAGCTCTTTCAAAGTGGTCTATCACATTAACATCCCCTCCCAGAGCTGTGAATTTATTTACACTAGCATGTGTGACAACCTGAAGAGCTTTCCAATCAAAACAAAATTAGCCTAGTGCATCAATGGAATTCAGTGGCTTGTATTCACGAATGCCAAAGGAAGCCAAGCTTCCCCAAAACACATAACAAGAAAAAACAAAAAACCTCTAAAATAATGAATCTTTCGTCTCTCTGTGTTTTCATAATTATCTTTACATTCGCAAGAGGCTGAATGTATCTCAACGGAGAAAGCATCCAAGTGAGCGAAACAGCGCCCCACTGTCTCTGTATGTGTAGCCCATCTATCTGATGCTGTCTGGTCAAAAATAATATAACATTGTTGCCACCCATATCATTGAATGCAAGGATTTGGCCTCCCTATAATATAAATAATATCCAATCAACGTTGAGCTAAACTGAGTGAGCTCAACTGTGAATGGTCCTGGCGCACCAAAAACAAGTGTCAAGGGAAGCCAGTTTGGATTTGGCTTCACACCAATCACATCACATCAAAAGCCAAACGTCATTGACAGAAAAAACGTGAATTGTTGCATCTCGTTGTGTTGTTGTCCTCCATTGGCTTGCTCTCTAGCAAAAATGTGCCTTTTCCTAAATTTGCCATGGATGGAGATAGGGATTTGGACTACTTTTGGGTACTTAATTCTCCGTATTGGCCAATGATTATTACATTTACATTTAAGTCATTTAGCAGACGCTCTTATCCAGAGCGACTTACAAATTGGTGCATTCACCTTAAGATATCCAGTGGAACAACCACTTTACAATAGTGCATCTAAATCTTTTTTGGGGGTGGGGGGGTTAGAAGGATTACTTTATCCTATCCCAGGTATTCCTTAAAGAGGTGGGGTTTCAGGTGTCTCCGGAAGGTGGTGATTGACTCCGCTGTCCTGGCGTCGTGAGGGAGCTTGTTCCACCATTGGGGTGCCAGAGCAGCGAACAGTTTTGACTGGGCTGAGCGGGAACTGTGCTTCCTCAGAGGTAGGGAGGCGAGCAGGCCAGAAGTGGATGAACGCAGTGCCCTTGTTTGGGTGTAGGGCCTGATCAGAGCCTGAAGGTACGGAGGTGCCGTTCCCCTCACAGCTCCGTAGGCAAGCACCATGGACTTGTAGCGGATGCGAGCTTCAACTGGAAGCCAGTGGAGAGAGCGGAGGAGCGGGGTGACGTGAGAGAACTTGGGAAGGTTGAACACCAGACGGGCTGCGGCGTTCTGGATGAGTTGTAGGGGTTTAATGGCACAGGCAGGGAGCCCAGCCAACAGCGAGTTGCAGTAATCCAGACGGGAGATGACAAGTGCCTGGACTAGGACCTGCGCCGCTTCCTGTGTGAGGCAGGGTCGTACTCTGCGAATGTTGTAGAGCATGAACCTACAGGATCGGGTCACCGCCTTGATGTTAGTGGAGAACGACAGGGTGTTGTCCAGGGTCACGCCAAGGTTCTTAGCACTCTGGGAGGAGGACACAAGGGAGTTGTCAACCGTGATGGTGAGATCATGGAACGGGCAGTCCTTCCCCGGGAGGAGGAGCAGCTCCGTCTTGCCGAGGTTCAGCTTGAGGTGGTGAGCCGTCATCCACACTGATATGTCTGCCAGACATGCAGAGATGCGATTCGCCACCTGGTTATCAGAAGGGGGAAAGGAGAAGATTAATTGTGTGTCGTCTGCGTAGCAATGATAGGAGAGACCATGTGAGGATATGACAGAGCCAAGTGACTTGGTGTATAGTGAGAATAGGAGAGGGCCTAGAACAGAGCCCTGGGGGACACCAGTGGTGAGAGCACGTGGTGCGGAGACAGATTCTCGCCACGCCACCTGGTAGGAGCGACCTGTCAGGTAGGACGCAATCCAAGCGTGGGCCGCGCCGGAGATGCCCTGCTCGGAGAGGGTGGAGAGGAGGATCTGATGGTTCACGGTATCAAAGGCAGCAGATAGGTCTAGAAGGATGAGAGCAGAGGAGAGAGAGTTAGCTTTAGCAGTGCGGAGAGCCTCCGTGACACAGAGAAGAGCAGTCTCAGTTGAATGCCCAGTCTTGAAACCTGACTGATTAGGATCAAGAAGGTCATTCTGAGAGAGATAGCAGGAGAGCTGGCCAAGGACGGCACGTTCAAGAGTTTTGGAGAGAAAAGAAAGAAGGGATACTGGTCTGTAGTTGTTGATATCGGAGGGATCGAGTGTAGGTTTTTTCAGAAGGGGTGCAACTCTCGCTCTCTTGAAGACGGAAGGGACGTAGCCAGCAGTCAAGGATGAGTTGATGAGCGAGGTGAGGTAGGGGAGAAGGTCTCCGGAAATGGTCTGGAGAAGAGAGGAGGGGATAGGGTCAAGTGGGCAGGTTGTTGGGCGGCCGGCCGTCAGGAGACGCGAGATTTCATCTGGAGAGAGAGGGGAGAAAGAGGTCAAAGCACAGGGTAGGGCAGTGTGAGCAGGACCAGCGGTGTCGTTTGGCTTAGCAAATGAGGATCGGATGTCATCAGCCTTCTTTTCAAAATGGTTGACGAAGTCATCCGCAGAGAGAGAGGAGGGGGGGGGAGGGGGAGGAGGATTCATTAGGGAGGAGAAGGTAGCAAAGAGCTTCCTAGGGTTAGAGGCAGATGCTTGGAATTTAGAGTGGTAGGCGATTCTGATTCAACCATAAAATCATGCATTGTGCCCCTACATTGTGGCCCTGGCCTGAGAGGATAGAAGTTCATTATGTAGCTAGATGTAGTAGGTTAATGTTAACTAGCTGGCTTATCGTTGCCCATGAAAGGAAGTTAGGCTAGCGAACAAGCATTTTAGCCAGGTAGCCTAGGACAACCAAAACTTAAAAGCGTGCACTGTATAACAGAGTAATAGACCGTTTTGTCAACATGAAAGAGAGAAGGATGGCATTGGGTGAGTCAACATGTTTTTTCAACTTGCTCAAACGCACGCACACACAGAGAAATCAGAAACATGGACAGCCACATCATATTAACTGACGTTGATTGGACTAAGTTGTTTTTGGTGTCTTTCAGTTGTCACTGTATTAGACTAAGCATGGGTGATTTGATGATGTTGACATTTTGAAGTTGAAATGGTGCTGGAATATTGGAGGCAGATCCTGTTTTCTTTGCGACCTGTGGTAACTCTCTGTGGTTCTAAATCAATAGCTGGTTAGTAGTCCGAAAATGTCGTAAACATTAACGTGCTTGACCATGCTGTAGGTCATGTAACTGTTTGTTACATGCAATATGTTTTGTGGACTTCACCGGTTTTGTGATGAAACAAAGGTGTGGTAGAATTTACTCTGCCACTGTGTCTATTTATTGTCTCAGGGTCTAAGGCCTATATCAGGGTCTGAGGCATTTACAGGTTATAGAGCAAACAACTCAATTATCACAACAAATAGATTGTAATATGGCTTTTTTCCCTGGCTTGGCTTCCCCCGTGCTTTCACCCACGCACCGCTACTGATGAAATTTGATATAATGTATGTCAAAAGCACACACTCACTTCAAATATCCTATAATTTGTCGTTTTACAATGTAAATGGAGTGTATTTTTTCCAAGATACTTCAACGGTCAAGCTTTGTAGACAACAGGTGTAGACCAACAGTGAAATGCTTACCTACGGTTCCTTTTCCAAGAATGCAGAGTTAAAGATACATGTTCTATTTCAAGACGGAAGGAATATACTACGGTGTCCTGCGAGGACATTACCAGCACCACCACCCACATGATGAACACAATGTTCTTTTGGATGGATGTAATTTAGCCATTCCAAATGCAAAACACACACACAACAAGCAGGCAATATCCTGTGAATGTGCTTTCATTTCGAGGCGATTTCATTTGTCAAGATTTGAACAGAAATATAATTACCTTGATAGCATCGTCTTCTTGCATCTACTCATGATGCAAAGCCTGCCTTTAATATATCTACTGAGTGAGATCTTCTCCCCGGGGTGTTAAAATGTGCTTGTGCGTGTGAGTGTGCGTGCAAGGGCGTGCACGTGGGTGTGTGCGTGCAGCTTGAGTGTTACTGAGGAAGATACAGCGTGACTGTTGCATGCGTTTGATGCTCATCGTGCCCGTCTGCTGATGTTTTTACGATCGTAGCATTTAGCTTTAAACCTGGAATGGGTTCGCTGATGTGAGGTGGATGCGGGTAGCGGTTGGCATAATGACGAGGGCACAAGTTGGTTTTGGCATTCTGACTTTAGTTCTGAAGTTTCCTGTGCTCCTGGTCTGTTTGTCTGTCCACAAGACAGAGTGCTGGCATTTGTCCACGGTGAAGTCAAGAGGAAAATTCTTTCAACCCTCTGTTCAATCCAGTTGTATTTAGGAAAGGACAGGTGGACATCCTGGAATATAAATGGAGAGATGAAGAGACTGACTGGCAGACGAAGCGCAGGAGGGAGACGTATGTGCGCGGGTCAGCTGTTTGTTCACCCGCACCTGCCCAAAATTGCTAATAACCAATTCGCAAACGCCTGACTATATGTGATGAAGTGAAAATCTCAGGCCTGCACCCAACCCTAACCCGCAAATATCGAAATGCGCTGTAGGCTACAGTCAGAGATGGCTGAACAATTTTTTGACAGGGGGTGCAGGATTTTTTGTTGTTGCCTAATTTAGATATGTTTCTGCTTATAATTTTTGACATTTTGGTAGGCTATTTGTTATTCAACTTGTCTATAATTAGATACATGCAGCTTCTCTTCTGTCGTTAAACTGTATGTTGCCATAGAATACTATTTTATAAACCTGTGCTCACCAGAATGTGATGAATGATAGAATGAATGCTTCAATCTAATTGACATCATTTAAGTTCTCTCTGTCATCTGCTTCTTTCACAGAGCAAAGACATTTAGGGACCGGGGACAAAATGCAATAACTCAACAATGTGTGCAAAATCAGTTTGACCGGTTGTAAGGAAATAAAAAGCTGTGAAAACATGTTTCTGATAGGATTTCAGTTCGGCTTGGATGCATATTTAATGTGGTTGAAATACTAACTGCTCATTCACATTCTCTCAAGATGCTGAAAGAGAGAAATCATTTCTCCACACCTGTTCCCGAGTGAAAATGTACATTTGGTGTATCATTTTACTGCAAGAAGTGCTTAATTCTGCAGGAGTTAATATTAAGACTATGTGAGAGGTTATAGACCTACAGTCAGTTTCCATTTGTAAGGTATGCGTAACTGGCTGTAAGGGAGTCAGAAGAGGAGAGCAGAATTTGGGTAGCCAACGGAGCTGTTTATTTTGGCGAACAAAACACACGGCACTAAGAACACTAAACACAATACGGGTTGACATAACCCAGCGCAAACCAGTCTAGCGTGCACATACACGAAACAACAAACAATTCCACACACAGACAAAGGGGGAACAGAGGGTTAAATACACGTCAAATACTGAGGGAATGTAAACCAGGTGTGTGGGAAAACAAGACAAAACAAATGGAAAAATGAAAGGTGGATCGGCGATGGCTAGAAGACCGGTGACGTCGACCGCCGAACGCCGCCCGAACAAGGAGAGGTACCGACTTCGGCGGAAGTCGTGACACCATTAACCATCTGAACAGTAGGCTACAGTTATCTTGATGTGCCATAGGCCTATTTGAAGTCCCCGTCTTGTGACTGTTGAATTCATATAGCGCCTCACACATAACGTAGCTGGCACTGCTATCATCCTCTTTTACCACTTCACCAAATCTTTCCAAAACATGACTTTTCTGGGCCTGACTTCTATTTATTTTCAACTCTCCATTTCACAGCTTTTGTTTTATTGAATTAAACGACATTGTCCTTTTTGCCTCAGTGGATCAAACGTTTTCTGTCGATGTGTGTGTAGACTATTTGGCGCGTGTAAAGTTAGGCTCTAAAGCTTAGGTTTACGTAACAATTATGAAAGAAAACCTCCGTGTAGCCTATAGATATGAATTACACAATAATGATACATTTATGGATTTATTTATGCATTGTTTTGTCTTTATTCAACAAGACCGCCACCCATCCGCCCTTCATCCACACAATATTTCATGACCCTAAACCCGCCCTCCCTGCGGATATAACCATGGGGACTGTGCTTTATGAGTCAACCCACACATCACTAACGCAGGATCAAAAGTCTATTTGGAGATTCGGAAGTGTGTCTGTCTCTGACTGTCTCTGTGTGTGTGTGTGTGTGTGTGTGTGTGTGTGTGTGTGTATGTGTGTGTATGTGTGTGTGATCTTGCCTGTGAGAGTGTATGTTCGATCCTGTGTGTGTGTGTGTGTGTGTGTGTGTGTGTGTGTGTGTGTGTGTGTGTGTGTGTGTGTGTGTGTGTGTGTGTGTGTGTGTGTGTGTGAGTGTGTAGACTAATCCATGCCAGCCAAGAGGACAGCATCAGTCATGGCTGGGGGAATTTCCTTGTGTTAAGTATCCTGTTACCGGGCAGATTTACCTAGAACTGTACAAATCATACCTGGTATTGACTGCATAAACATAAACTCCCTTTGTTCTCTATCGCCAGTGCTTATACAGGGAAGTTCTCTCCCCAGTATTTACAACACATGTCAAGATAGGCATCACAGGCATCATAGATTTTCATGGACATGAGAGCCCATCTTGAAATAATGTACACGATGTATACAAGCCTTACAATTCAGTACTCTGGTTTAAACCCGCAGCCATTCCATGGGACCTTTCAATGAATGTAACGATGAGAGGAATGTTGGGTGCATCCCAAATGTCACCCTAGTCCTTATATAGTGCACTGCCGTTGAACAGAGCCCGATGGGAACTGGTCAGAAGATGTGCACTATATAGGGAGTAGGACGCCATTTTAGACAGACCCTTGTATTTTTCATCTGTGCTTACGTTACACATTATAAGGTATTATGTAGCATATGCTGTAAGAATGTAAAATGCAGCATGGTCAACAGTATATTAGTAATTGAGCAATATACTGACATTTTTATAGGAGAGACCATAAAAGGCCCAGTTACTCAAGAAGCATAATAAACTTCATATGCTTAGATTTTTCTATATTCTTTGTAATAGGGAACAGGCTTCGAGTTTCCCTCTTAGTTTTTACGATGGCGAGTGCCACTGGCACTGACATACAGTATCAATCTAATGCATCTATGTGCTCTTTGACTAAGTGAGCGTCTCTTACATGGACAAGCACGCATGGGCGCACAGCAGGCACACACGCACACACACGCACGCACACACACACACACACACACACACACACACACACACACACACACACACACACACACACACACACACTAGCCCAGTTCCCACTTTCCCCCCGGCTTTCCCGTTCACCCCTACGGCTCTGTCTCCACCAATCCCATCCTCACCCACCCCATCCCAGTCGCTCTCCTCTTCCTGCCAAGTGTATGTCAGGGCCTAGAGAGGCCCAGCGTAGCTATGAGTTACAGTTAGCCAGCCTCCAGACCCATCCATCAGCCCTTCATTAAAACCCAAATCACTTTTTTCACTCACAGTCTCCTCTCTCTCTCCTTCTCGCTGGCCCAACAAATGCCACGTCTCACAATGTTTCCGCCCGCACAATTCATTAGACAGAAGCCTGTTGTTAAGAGAGTGCTCCTGTCTGTCTGTAGCCCTGCTCAGATTTGAATAAGCCTTTTATTAATGGTAGATTTAGCTTCCCTAGGAGGGGAGGGGCTCATTAGAAGGGATGCGTTTCCTATTGTGGATGAAGAAGAGCAAGGCAGACAGTGGGTATAGGCAATTAGGCACACACCTGAAGGAAGAGATAGAGGGAGAGGATGGCAGAGATAGAGGAAGGGAAAGAAGGCAGAAAAAGAGGACCAAGAGAGGAGAGGAGGCAGAGAAGGACTGAGGACCAAGAGAGGAGAGGAGGCAGAGAAAGGAAGAGAGAAAGGTAGAGAGAGAAGGAGAGAGACACGGGTTGCCAGCGCTGTCTGTTGAATTAAGCTCTTTAATGGCCTTTTCCTGTTCCTTTGTGTTGCCGCTATCTGGCTAGCCGGGTTTTTCACAAAGTACAATGGGACACAAAGAGACGTGGCCACCGCTCTTGCCGGCTCTGTCTTGTAAGTCATTTCAATCGCCTCAGATTGGAGCTGAGGCGGCACAACTGGAATGTTCAACGGAGCCCTGGCCCCATTCTCCGCTGTGGGAAATTATGTCTCCATTGTGGCTCAAAGGCAGACAGTAGCTTAAAATGAACACGGCACAATGTAAAGGCCAATACCTCAGCTAAATTGCCCAATATACCCTTGTGTGTTACACAACACTCTCTCTGTTAGTCTACTCTTAAAACTATTCTTCCAAAAGACTCCCTAGTCATTTATTTCTCGATTAAAGCGGCGTAAGCTGTAATTGTCTTAGCGCTGGAGTGACTCTGTAGCCGTATGATTGCTGTAAACGAATGGGACTGCCTTTATGCCGTCGATAAGCTCGATAAGCCCGTATGGTATTGATTTCTGGAACAATGCACGGTAGCTCACAGCCAATTGCTTTTCTAGTGCGGTTGTTACTGTATACAATCCTACTTGCAGACTGCTTGGGTTGTCATTAGGTCAACCGAGTGAATAGTGTTTATTCAGGCACTGTATTTATGGGCACTATGGATTTATATAATGCAGGTTTATATTGCTTTTTGGTTAAAGGTCAAGGAGGACTAACAGTCACAGTGTTTCAGGCTTTTAATTCAAGTGGTCTTAACTCATACTCTGCCTCAGACCCACTCTTCGCCAATTCTGAAACATTTCCCATCAGTTTTGCCCAGTTCATCACTGCACTGAGTAGTTATTTTCTTATTGGCTACAGAGACCTTTTTATTTCTCCAGTTGGCTTCACTCACTCCATGAAATATGACATATGAGCTTTTCCTCTGGTAAGTGTAATGTGTACCACAGGGACAGCAGCAGGAATGTAGGAGTCACGTGTTGACTTGTGAGAGGAGTAGTAGGCAGGCGGGGTCACTGTTATTCTTTCTTTGAGTTTGACTTACAGTACCAGTCAAACGTTTGGGACACACCTACTCATTCAAGGGTTTTTCTTACATTTGCACTATTTTCTACATTGTAGAATAACAGTGAAGACATCAAAACTATGAAATAACACATGAAATCATGTGGAAACCTAAGAAGGGTTAAACATATATTTGAGATTCTTCAAAGTAGCCACCATTTGCATTGATGACAGCTTTGCACACTCTTGGCATTCTATCCACCAGCTTCATGAGGAATGCTTTTCCAACAGTCTTGAAGGAGTTCCCACATATGCTGAGCACTTGTTGACTGCTTTTCCTTCACTCTGCGGTCCGACTCATCCCAAACCTTCTCAATTGGGTTGAGGTCAGGTGGTTGTGGAGGTCAAGTCATCTGATGCAGCACTCCATCACTCTCCTTAGTAAAACATCCCTTACACAGCCTGGAGGTGTGTTTTGGGTCATTGTCCTGTTGAAAAACAAATGATAGTCCCACTAAGCACAAACTAGAAGGGATGGTTACTACTCCATATGTGTTATTTCATAGTTTTTATGTCTTCACTATTATTCTACAATGTAGAAAATAGTACAAATAAAGAAAAACCCCTTGAATGATCAGGTGTGTCCAAACTTTTGACTGGTACTGTAGCTAATAACCCCCCCAATAGACACAAACACACACACGGGAACACACACACACACACACTGTTCACACACTGTTTACACACACACACACACACACACACACACACACACACACACACACACACACACACACACATCCTCAGGAGAAGTCATTGAGAAGCAGTATATGAGGCAGTGGGTTTTCCCTCCCTGTGCTGGTTCAGCACCCGTGTCAACAGGCCTCTTTTCAAAGCTGTGCTAACACACACACACACACACACACACACACACACACACACACACACACACACACACACACACACACACACACACACACACACACACACACACAGTGGTGACATGAGTCTGACAATGAGTTACTATCGATCTGTCACTGCTCCAGACTAAAAAAACAGATCAGTGATCAGAACAAAGGTTCATCCGACCAATGAGTCTCCTCCATGGCGCTGTCGTCGGGCAGGATGGTGTGACTAGGAATAGGCCAGGAGGAATGAACAGAGATGGACTCAACAAAATGTAAATGGAAGAAGATGATAGCAGAGGGGGCACAGGAGAGCCAGAAGAGGAGAAGAGGAGAAGACAAGAGAAGAGAGCTGAAGAGGAGGTGAAAGGTGGCTGGGCTGTAATTTGTTTCAGATCTGTTCCTCATCTCTGTGTCTGGGTCAGGCTGTGGGTCAGTGTTTCTGGGCCAGGCACCCAGAGGAGAGAGCAGTTCACCTCTTGCCTATACTGCTGAGCCTACTGAGTCTACCGTCTGGTTCCAGTCCAAACACATCTACTACCTAAGCCGGTTGCTCCACCATACACTTCTATGTGTGTGTGTGTGTGTGTCTGCTCCTCCATCCCCTACTGCGTGTGTATGCCCTACCATCCGCTCGTGTTCGTGTGCCCCGTCCTCCCTGCCCGCCTCCCGTCGTTTACTAACATGAAATGCCAGTTGGATGCTAGCTACCGTCACCATGACACCATCACTCCCGCTAGAATGGGTCCCCTTTGTTTGTTTGAAATCCACACTCTGGCAACAGCTTCAGTTCCCTCTCTTTTCCCCTTCATTGTAGCAGGTGACAGATCCAGTACACGGGGAGGTGTTCAACTGGATACAGGGTAGAAAAACATTTTGCAACTGAACAGGAAAACACACGTTTCGTATTAGACATGTTCCACTTGTCCCTCCTTGTTTCGTTCCATTTTCTTCTGTTCAGTGTCAAAGGAACACAAGCCAGTGCTCAGTTGGGAGAGAGTTAAACAGTGAAGTTCCCTCGCTTAGCATATTTCGGATTAGCATATTTGTCTTCTGATAAGCCCCGTATTCGTAGGCGGGATATTTTGCAAGGATTCATGGTTTATGAGTGAGTCAGTGGAAATGGCCTTATTTGTGGCTTCCTACAGATTGTCCGTGTGCACTTGGAGTTCAAATGATGGGAGAGAGAAAAAAAGAGAGAGAAAAGAGAGCGAGAGAATGAAAAGGTGACTGGTGCTAGCTCATCACGGTCAGGTTGACTTGATGAGGTCATAGGTCCTATAGCTCCGTGACACTGTTCACTCAGGACCCATTAAATCTGGTGGTTCAGGGTCAAGGGCCAGATCGTTGTTTCAGTGGATTTTCGAGTTTTATTTCTTGTATGCGTTCTCTAGCCTTCAAAGATTTTATTTCATATTATTGAAGTAAGAATAGTGTTTGATTCAATTCTCTGGATTCTTGATTTGATGTGTTCCAATTTTCTTGCATTCTTGATTAGATGTTAATACATTTTCTTGATTCTTGATTCCAAGTCTGGATTTTCCCATTATCTATGCTGCTTTCTCTCTGATCTGTAATTCAACACACTCACACACACACAGACACACACACACACACACACACACAAACACACACACACACACACACACACACACACACAAACACACACACACACACACACACACACACACACACACACACACACACACACACACACACACACACACACACACACACACACACACACACACACACACGACTTAGCTGATCAGTGTAGCCAACAGCCCCCAGTAGTGCTTGACGTCTAGCCCAGAAAACAGACCCAAATGCCACGGCTGTCAACTGAGACTGCCTGTAACAAGCTGAGCAGAGCTGAGCAGCTTTCTCCAAGGCCCCTGCGGCCCACAGAGCTGTAGTCAAGCCAAGGCTAACCGTATGCACTCAGGCAATATCCACAGGCACCCGTGTCGGCGGGAAGTGGTAGCCTGTAGGACCCAGCTGCTAAAATCCAGTCACAGCCATATATTCAGACATTTTTTTAATCCCTCCATTTTGTATCATTGCTGTTGTTGTTTAGCAGTCGCCAGAGCGCCCATTGTTTTCCATGGGGTGAGGAGAAACTGAGGCTTGATAGTGGATCTAAAGATGAGCTGAGGAGCCGTTCGTTTCTAATTCCCTGTGTGAAACACCACACGGTCAGCCTCTCCCAGTCAAAGGTGTGCCTGCGAGGGGAACTAGAGGAAACCAGAGGCTTTGAGGGAATGGTTTCCTCCATTACAGCGGTGCCTGCTGCTGGGGGCTACCTGGTGTGATGTGTGCTACCCGAGTCAAAATGTGACCCCATGCCCCCTGTGTTACAACACCAACATGGCAAAAGCTGCTGAGCTGCCTTGTTAAACATCCACTACCTTTCTCTTCACTCCTGAGAGGCATTCAGTGTATAGCCACACACACACACACACACACACACGCACACACACACACACACACACACACACACACACACACACACACACACACACACACACACACACACACACACACACACACACACACACACACACACACACACACACAATTATACTCAGGCGCAAGCATACACACACATGAATAATGCAGATGCCCCCCCCACACACAAATACACACACACTCCAGACACACACACACGTTTATTTGTCATGTGCACAGGATAGAGAAGTCCAAGAGGATACCTAGTCAGTTGTACAACTGAATGCATTCAACTGAAATGTGTCTTCCGCATTTAACCCAACCCCTCTGAATCAGAGAGGTGCGGGGGGCTGCCTTCATCGACGTCTATGTCATCGGCGCCCGAGGAGCAGTTGTTGTTGTTGGGAGTTAACTGCCTTGCTCAACAGGAGTAAAACAGTAAAGTGAACTTGCGAGCTCTTTCCCAACAGTGCAGGAATACAAGTAATAATACACAGTGCCTTTAGGAAGTATTCAGACCACTTCACTTATTCCACATTTTGTTGTGTTATAGCCTGAATTCAAAAGGGATTACATTCATTTTTGTCTCTCACCCATCTACACACAATACTCCATAAAGTAAAGACACGTTTTTGGAAATGTATTGAAAATGAAATACTGAAATATCTAATTTACCTAAGTATTCACACCCCTGACTCAATACTTTGTAGAAGCAACTTTGGCAGCAATTACAGCTGTCAGTCTTTCTGGGTAAGTCTCTAAGAGATTTACAGACCTGGTTTTTGCAACATTTGCCCATTATTCTTTTCAAAATTCTTCAAGCTCTGTCAATTAGTTGTTGATCATTGCTAGACAGCCATTTTCAGGTCTTGCCATAGATTGTCAAGTAGATTTAAGTCAAAACTGTAACTCAGCCACTCAACTGTAACACTCACAGTCTTCTTGGTAAGCAACTCCAGTGTAGATTTGGCCTTGTGTTTTAGGTATTGTCCTGCTGAAACTCATCTCCCAGTGTCTGGTGGAAAGCAGACTGAACCAGATTTTCCTCTAAGAATTTGCCTATGCTTAGATCCATTACATTTATTTTTTATCCTGAAAAACTCCCCAGTCCATAACAATGACAAGTATACCCATAACATGATGCAGCCACCACTTTGCTTGAAAATATCAAGAGTATACTCAGTAATGTGTTGTATTGGATTTGCCCCAAACATAACACTTTGTAATCAGGGCTAAAAGTAAATTACTTTGACACATTTTATGCAGTATTACTTCAGTGCCTTGCAAACAGGATGCATGTTTTGGAATATTTGTATTCTGTACAGTCTTCCTTATTTTCACTCTGTCAATTAGGTTAGTATTGTGGAGTAACTACAATGTTGTTGATTCGTCCTCAGTTTTATCCTATCAAAGCCATTAAACTCTTTAACTGTTTTAAAGTCACCATTGGCCTCATGGTTAAATCCCAGGACAATTTCCTTCCTCTCCAGCAACTGAGTTAGGAAGGACGCCTGTATCTTTGTAGTGACTGAGTGTATTGATACACCATCCAAAGTGTCATTAATAACTTCACCATGCTCAAATGGATATTCAAAGGGATAAGCTTTTTTTAATTTGTACCCCTCTACCAATAGGTGGCCTTCTTTGTAAGGCTTTGGAAAACCTCCCTGGTCTTTGTGGTTGAATCTGTGTTTGAAATTCACTGCTCGACTGATAATTGTATGTGTGGGGTAGAGAGATGGGGTAGTCATTTACAAATCATATTAAACGCTATTATTGAACACAGAGTGAGTCCATGCAACTTATTATGTAACTTCTGAAGCACATTTTTACTCCTGAACATATTTAGGCTTGCCAGAACAAAGGTGTTGAACGCTTATTGACATTTCAGCTTTTCATTTTAAATTAATTGAAAAGCAAATCTGAAAACATACAGTGGCAAGAAAAAGTATGTGAACCCTTTGGAATTACCTGGATTTCTGCTTAAATTTGACATTAAATTTGGTCTGATCTTCATCTAAGTCACAACAATAGACACACACAGTGTGCTTAAACTAATAACACACAAATTACTGTATTTTTCTTGTCTATGTTGAATACATAATTTAAACAGTCAGTTTAAGTTGGAAAAATGATGTGAACTCCTAGGCTAATGACTTCTCCAAAAGCTAATTGGAGTCAGGAGTCAGCTAACCTTGAGTCGAAACAATGAGACGAGTTTTGAGATTTTGTTTAGAGCTGCCCTGCCCCATTAAAAACACTCACAAAATTTGAGTTTGCTATTCACAAGAAGTGTTGCCTAATGTGAACCATGCCTCGAACGAAAGAGATCTCAGAAGACCTAAGATTAAGAATGGTTGCCTTGCATAAAGCTGGAAAGGGTTACAAATGTATCTCTAAAAGTCAGTCCACGGTAAGACAAATTGTCTATAAATGGAAACATTTCAGCACTGTTGCTTCTCTCCCTAGGAGTGGCCGTCCTGCAAAGATGACTGCAAGAGCACAGCGCAGAATGCTCAATGAGGTTAAGAAGAATCCTAGAGTGTCAGCTAAAGACTTACAGAAATCTCTGGAAGATGCTAACATGTCTGTTGACGAGTCTACAATACGTAACACACTGAACAAGAATGTTATTCATGGGAAGACTGTCACGACTCCCGCCGAAGTCGGTCCCTCTCCTTGTTCGGGCGGGGTTCGGCGGTCGACGTCACTGGTCTTCTAGCCATCACCGCTCCACCTTTCATTTTCCATTTGTTTTGTCTTGTTTTCCCGCACACCTGGTTTACATCCCCTCATTACTCTACGTGTATATTATCCTCTGTTCCCCCCATGTCTGTGTGTGGTATTGTTCGTTGGTTACGTGTGTGACGCTACAGGCTGGTTGTGCGCCGGGTATTGTTGTACCCGTGGTTCTGTATTTTGTACCATTTTGTGTATTTGTGCGCTATCGCTTTTTCCCTTGGGCCGGAGTGTTGAGACGCAGTTTGCGTCCGGCTGTTTTTCCTCTGCCTGAATAAAGTGTTGCTGTTCACTCGTCTCTGCTCTCCTGCACCTGACTTCCTTCGACCAGTTGTGCCCACTGTGACAAAGACACCATGGAAAAAGTCACTGCTGTCCCAAAAAAACCATTGCTGCACATCTGAAGTTCGCTAAAGAGCACCTGGATGTTCCACAGCGCTACTGGCAAAATATTCTGTGGGCAAATTAAACAAAACTTTTGTTGTTTGGAAGGAACACACCACACTATGTGTGGAGAAAAAAAGGCACAGCACACCAACATCAAAACCTCATCCCAACTGTAAACTATGGTGGAGGGAGCATCATGGTTTGGGGCTGCTTTGCTGCCTCAGGGCCTGGACAGCTTGCTATAATCAACGGAATTTTTTTCCCCCAAGTTTATCAAGACATTTTGTAGGAGAATGTAAGGCCATCTGTCCGCCAATTGAAGCTCAACAGAAGTTAGGTGATGCAACAGGACAACAACCCAAAACACAGAAGTAAATTAACAACAGAATGGCTTCAACAGAATAAAATATGCCTACTGGAGTAGCCCAGTCAGAGTCCTGACCTCAACTCGATTGAGATGCTGTGGCATGACCTCAAGAGAGCGGTTCACACCAGACATCCCAAGAATATTGTAGAACTGAAACAGTTTTGTAAAGAGGAATGGTCTAATATTCCTCCTGACTGTTTTGCAGGTCTGATCCGCAACTACAGAAAACGTTTGGTTGAGGTTATTGCTGCCAAAGGCGGGTCAACCTGTTATTAAAACCAAGGGTTCACATACTTTTCCCAACCTGCATTGTAAATGTTTCCACAGTGTGTTCAACAAAGACATGAACAATTACCAAAAAAAAAATTATGTATGAACTGTGTGCATTCACTACTGTAAGTCGCTCTGGATAAGAGCGTCTGCTAAATGACTAAAATGTAAAAATGTAAATGTATAATTGTTTGTGTGTTATTAGTTTAAGCAGACTGTGTTTGTCTATTGTTGTGACTGTTGTGAGATACAATTTTATGACCAATTCATGCCGAAATCCAGGTAATTCTAAAGGGTTCACATACTTTTTCTTCCCACTGTAATTCCACTGTGACATTACGGGGTATTGTTTGTAGGGACAAAAAAACACTACATTTAATCCATTTCAAATTCAGGCTGTAACACAACAGTGACTGGTAGCAGGATAAATATAATAATCAATATAATCATCAATATAATCAACATAGCAGCAGTGTAAGTGGTTGAGTGTTTATGTCTGTGAGTGTGAGTGTATGTGTGTGGCGTAAGTAGTGAGTGTGGGAGTGTGGGTGTATGTGTGAGCGTGATTGTAAAAGTGTCATTGAAGGTGTGTGTGTCTGAGCAGGTGGAGACCTGTGGATGAGCATAGAGTCAATGCAGGTAGCTCTTGACAGTAGTTCAACAGTCTTATGGCCTGGGGGGGTAGAAGCTGTCTGTTGGTCCTGTTGGTCCGAGACCCGATGCTCCGGTACCGCCTGCCAAACAGGGGCAGAGAGAACAGTCCATGTCTCGGGTGACTGGAGTCTTTGGCAATTTTTCGTACCTGTCGCTGCTATTATAGCAGGCAGGTAGTACTGTTGACTGTTGAATAACTTCTCCAGAGATTGCTGTAAGCTCCTTGGTGTGTATGAGAGAGCTCTAGTGATTTTGTGCCGGTGTCTGAGTGAGCGTCTACCCTCAGGAGGCCATTAGCAGACTGTGAGTGGGTGTGTGAGAGAGAAAGTGTGTGCATGCATGCTTGTGTGCGTGCGTGCTTGCATGTGTCTCTGTGTGTGAGAGAGTTTGTGCGTGCGTGCTTGTGTGTGTGCGTACGTGCATGTGTCTCTGTGTGAGTGTGTTTCTCCCAGCTTGTATGTTGAGCAAATATATCACAAGGTGCTTCATATCCGTATCAGGTACCATTTGTAATGTAAACTGCAGGTGGAACACATCCTAGATACTCCTTGTTCCCCTGGGGACTAGTTAGCCCACATCCCAGGACAGCTGGCTAGATAGAACCATGTTTAGACGTTACACAAACACAGATAAGAGATTGCTTCTTCTTCTTAAGCTCCTATTCTCTTTGTCTTATCTCTATTTCTCCCCGTCTCATCCTGTCTTTCTCTCTTTCTCTGCCTCTCTTTCGCTCTTATTCCCTTGCTTCTCTAGACTGGATCTACTCGATACTGTATTTATCTCTCTCTCTCCCGTTCTCTCTCTTCCTCCTCCCTCTCTCCTTCCTCGCTCTCCACTCTGTTTGCGGTGCAGCATGTCCTGGTATGTTTCTGTGATGTTGATGGGTCTCTGGTTGCTGCTGTCCTCTGGGGCTGAGACCCTGTAGCATTGAGATGTGTGTTGTGGTAAGGAGAGAGGGCCCTGGGGGTGATGCTCACTGAGCCCTGTGTGTGTGTGTGTGTGTGTGTGTGTGTGTGTGTGTGTGTGTGTGTGTGTGTGTGTGTGTGTGCGTGGACTGGAGCTAACAAGCTCCCTGAGGTAGAGTGTGACATACAGACACACAGACATGCACACACATTGCTAATGGTTAGGATATCCAGGGTTTATAGTACTTACTGTGGTCTGTCTCTCATTCACACTGGTCTAGCCACACCGTCTCGGTGGTACACAGAGCGCTAGGTCTGGGAATACACGACACAGGCCTACAGCAATTACCTGTATGTCACTTTGTTGGCCAAGGGAGGGTAAAGCTAAATTGAATCCACTGAGTGCGTTGTGACTGTCTGAAGCCATCTCAGAGAAGAACCGCGTTCTACCGAGTGACACGCTCACACCTACATATTCCTGTTAAATTGTCTAAGCCACACACTCAATTTGGGCTTAGCGCCTCACGGGCCCCACAAGCCATGGCGATAATTCTACTTTGATTGAAATGCAGTCTTCGCTGACGTTCAAGGTTATTGGAGGTCGTCCGTTTACTGCCTGAACAGAAATGAAAAGGAGAGTGAGGACCAGAAGGCCAGACTCCCAAGGCCTTGTTCTCAGCCAGTGGGAAATATTAAAAGAGTCTCAAGTCAATTTTGTGTTGCATCCAAACACTGTTAACAACACGGTTTAATTACATTGAATACACTACACAGGAGGCTGCATGCCCCAATGGAACGTTTTATTGCATGCTGTGGTACATTGGTTGTCTTCTGTATTCTTGAGGGGAACGAGCTTTGACAGTAGGAATATGTACTTAGTTTTTGTAATCTGCCTGCGGATCAGTTTTATGGATTAGTTTCTGCTCTCTATCCTCTTTAAATTACTCTTGCTCTCCTTTTCACTTTCTCTCTCTCTCTCTCTGTTAGTTCTCTCTCCCCCTCTCTTTTTTCCCCCCTCTTCTCTCTCCCTGTTAATGCCACCCAATGTTTTAAGTCAGACTCAGAAGCTCTGCCAATGGAGATGGCAGAATGAACAGCTGTGGACTGTGAAATCTGTAGATAGCTCAGTTTGTGGTTACTCTCTGGGCGATAGCTCTGTTGTTTGTGTGTAGAGTGAGTGTCTGCTTGGAAAGGTTAGCTCAAGTGAAAAATAAGATGGGAGTCTCTCTCTGTCTCTCTCTCTCTCGTGATAGTTATCTGTGTTTGGCAGTGTCACTGTGTGACAGGGAAGGGCAGTTAAATGCATCTATCTCTTAACCCTCTGACCTTCAGTGTTTATATACACTGAACAAAAATATAAATGCATCACGTAAAGTGTTGGTCCCATGTTTCATGAGCTGAAATAAAAGATCCCAGAATTGTTCCATATGCACAGGTGTGGCATATCAAGAAGCTGATTAAACAGCATGATCATTACACATTTGCACCTTGTGCTGGGGACAATAAAAGGCCACTCGAAGATGTGCAGTTTTGTCACACAACACAATGCCACAGATACCTCATGTTTTGAGGGAACGTGCAATTAGCAACTGACTGCAGGAATGTTAACCAGAGCTGTTTCCAGATCATTGAATGTTACATGTTCTACCATTAGTCGCCTCCAATGTCATTTTATAGAATTTGGCAGTATGTCCAACCGGCCTCACAACGGCAGACCATGTGTAACCATGCCAGTCCAGGACCTCCACATCTGCCTTCTTCACCTGCGGGATCATCTGAGACCAGCCAGCCAGACAGCTGATTAAACTGAGGAGTATTTCTGTCTGTAATAAAGCCCTTTTGTGGGGGAAAACTAATTCTGATTTGCTGGGCTTGGCTCCCCAGGCGGTGGACCTGGCTTCCAAGTGGGTGGGCCTATGCCCTCCCAGGACCACCCATGGCTGCTCCCCTGTTCAGTCCAGTGAAATCCATAGATTAGGGCCTAATGAATTGATTTAAATTGACTGATTTCCTTATATGAACTGTAACTCAGTAAAATCATTGAAATTTCTGCTTGTTGCGTTTATATCTATGGATTTCACTTGACTGGGAATACAGATATGCATCTGTTGGTCATAGATAGATACCTTAAAAAAGGTAGAGGCGTGGATCAGAAAACCAGTCAGTATCTGGTGTGACCACCATTTTCCTCATGCAACGTGACACATCTCCTTCACATAGAGTTGATCAGGCTGTTGATTGTGGCCTGTGGAATGTTGTCCCACTCCTCTGCAATGGCTGTGCGATGTTTCTGTCATTTGAGAGTACACGTCAATCCAGAGCATCCCAAACATGCTCAATGGGTGACATGTCTGTTGAGTATGCAGGCCATGGAAGACTGGGATATTTTCAGCTTTCAGGATCCTTGCAACATGGGTCTGTGTATTATCATGCTGAAACACGAGGTGATGCCAGGGGGATGAATGTCACGAATATGGGCCTCATGATCTTGTCACAGTATCTCTGTGCATTCAAACTGCTATTGATAAAATGCAATTAATTGTGTTCGTTGTCCGTAGCTTATGCCTGCCCATACCATAACCTCACCACCATGGGACACTCTGTTCACCACTTTGACATCAGCAAATCGCTCGCCCACACAACGCCATACACGTGGTCTGTGGTTGTGAGGCCGGTTGGACGTACTGCCAAATTCTCTAAAACGACGTTGGAGGCAACTTATGGTAGAAAGAAATGAACATTAAATTCTCTGGCAACAGCTCTGGTGTACAATTGCACACTCCCTCAAAACTTGAGACATCTGTGGCATTGTGTTGTGTGACAAAACTGCACATTTTAGAGTGGCCTTTTATTGTCACCGGCACAAGGTGCACCTGTGTAATGATCATGCTGTTTAAACAGTTTTTCCTATGCTACACCTGTCAGGTGGATGGATCATCTTGCAAAGGAGAAATGCTCACTAACAGGGATTTAAACAAATCTGTACACAACATTTTAGAAAAATAAGCTTTTTGTGCAAATGAAAATGTTTGGGGATCTTTTATTTCAGCTCATGAAACATGGGACCAACACTTTACATGTTGCGTTTATAGTTTTGTTCATTGTATATAAAACACAGCCAAGCGAAGCACAGTGTGTCATCTGAGACACACACACATAACACAGTCCCCCCTCCCTTTCACTTTGTCTTTCTCTCTTTCACATACTTTATACTCACATAGACAGACATGCTCTGTTTCTCTCTCACTCCACTATGCAGCATGTAATCCTGAAATTCACACACACACACACACACAACACACACACACACACACACACACACACAACACACACACACACACGCACACACACGCACACACACACACACACACACACACACTTCCATTACTAATGATGATCGTCATTGTTTCAATCAGAGGCCTGCAGTGAGAGGAGAGGTAATTGAGATGACATCAACGTGTTTACTCAGCACTATTTCCTGCTCTGGTCGTAACAAAGACACTGTAACTCACCCAGGATAACCCATCAAGCATGGTTCACTGCCCCCAACAGCCTTACGCAATGGGCTCTTGGATTAGTGTGTGCGTATGCGTATGTGTGTTTGTCAGTTAGAGCAGAACCTGCTGTGTAGTTGCCGTGATGAGAGGGGCAAACTGAGGTTAACCACTCTAGTTCCATTGTCATGTTCTCCCTGCCAGCTCTCCAAAATCAACATGAGGTTGGACTTTCACAGTCATGCTTATTCTCTACATATGTGACCCATCACCTTGATTCGGTCTTATGTTGCAAAATTTGAAATTGTGTTTATTTGTACATTAAATAAAAGTAGAGACTCAGAGCTACACAATGGTATATCATGCACTGCAATTAGGGAATAATGGGAAAGTAATTCTGCTTTGAAAGTTAATGAACTTGTGACCCCACTTTTGTGAAAATGGTCCTTGAATGTTTTAGTGTGCCTATTGCAGAGCTCTTCTTTGTCTACACCCATTGAGCATTGTTCACACCCTCTTAAGCCTTAGCCACACCCATCTCTTTAAGGATTCACATGTGATGCCATGTGCTAAGCAGAGCGAGTAAGGTAGTGTAGTGTAGTGTAGTAAAACAAAAAATGCACTATCTAGTCCTTGGCCTTTATCTTAATCTGACTGTGTTGCAGGTCATGTTGTTCTTCATATTACCATCTCTGATAAACACACACTATATCAAATAATATCAAAGTTTATTTGTCACATGCACAGGATACAGAAGGTATAAACAGTACAGTAAAATGGTTACTTGCATAGTAGAGTCTTTTGTTTAGACATGTAGCTAGCTAGCTAGCTAGCTAGCTAAACAATGAACCATAATCCCAACCCATACTACTAGCAATATAAACTGATTTTCATAGCTAGCCACCGTGCATGAATCTGCAGGTAGCTAAAGCTAACCAGCTAGGTTCAATGTTAGCTAGCTAACATTAGGCTATAACAAGCAATACAGATGGTTTTCTGAGATACTAATAACATTACTACACAAATCCTACACATAACATTAGCTAGCAAGTCAGCCAGCTAACGTTAGCTAGCTAGCTAACAGTGCATTTTAACTTACAATGAAAATGACTTTCTGACAAAATGTGAAATGTATAATATCTGAATATTTTGCTAGACTCTTACCCGTATACATGGATAAACGCTTCTCCCTCTGTAATGGATGCCATGGTTGCCCTTAGTTTGAAGATGTAATCCGGAGACAGGTGTTTTATACAGCAGCGTTCTATTTTCGACTCCCTCCGCATTTTCAATGATACTCTGCTTCAACCTGGCATTCAACTGACTTCAAAACTCGGTCAACTTCGCCCATGACAACAGCACTGTTGATCGCCGTTTCTTCCAAATCACTGTCATCAAAAGACTACAATGTCTGGTTATATGAAAATGTTTTAACCTAAATCAGGGATTCATTTTCAGAGTCAGAGAGAGTCAGCATGGCATGATTTTCCTTCAGAAAGTAGTCCATCATAACCTTTTCTCACTGATCTTTGTCAATAGCACCTATTAAATTCAGGTCAGCAATGTTGAGAGAAGTACAGTGGTTCCTCCTTTAAAGTTGCGTCATACTGCAATTTGGGGATCTCATGCGTGGTAATAACTACAGTACATATATATAGAACTTGCATCCTTGGCACAATAAAGTTATTATATTCTACTCAATCCATAGGTTTCATTAATGCCATTCAGACTTGAAGTCGATACAACAACTATGATAGCTGAGGTTCATAGATAGGTTCTGAACTAATATTCATACCAAAAGTTTTAGGGTTCATACACAAATCGGCTACATACTGTAGCTAGCTACACATCCATAGGCATACAGTTATTTTGATCCTCCACTACACAATAAGCAAATAAATAGTTAGCTAGCTATGTTACTTCAGCTGCATTGCATGGCAAATATAAGCAAGGCAAGTTTACACAATTGTACATTAAATTTGCAGTAAATGCTTTAGCTAGATAGATTCTTTACATCCACTGTTTCACAAGACGACAGCCTGGTTTGCTGGTTTTCTCAGGAGTCCCTAAAACATTAAACAACACGAATTACAATTTCATACTCATGTCATAACACTAGCTAGCTAGCTGGCTAATGTTAGCTAGTCAGCTAACTTGCTAAATAGCGATTTTCGTAAATGAACTCTATGACAAAAAAAATATGCACAATCATTTGTCTCTACATTAACCTCTCTAGGGTATGTGGGACGAAATCGTCCCACCTACTCAACAGCCAGTGGAATCCTGTGGCGCGATATTCAAATACCTTAGAAATGCTATTACTTCAATTTCTCAAACATATGACTATTTTACACCATTTTAAAGACAAGACTCTCGTTAATCTAACCACACTGTCCGATTTCAAAAAGGCTTTACAACAAAAGCAAAACATTAGATTATGTCAGCAGAGTACCCAGCCAGAAATAATCAGACACCCATTTTTCAAGCTAGCATATAATGTCACATAAACCCAAACCACAGCTAAATGCAGCACTAACCTTTGATGATCTTCATCAGATGACACTCCTAGGACATTATGGTATACAATACATGCATGTTTTGTTCAATCAAGTTCATATTTATATCAAAAACCAGCTTTTTACATTAGCATGTGACGTTCAGAACTAGCATACCCACCGCAAACTTCCGGTGAATTTACTAAATTACTCACGATAAACGTTCACAAAAAACATAACAATTATTTTAAGAATTATAGATACAGAACTCCTTTATGCAATCACTATGTCCGATTTTAAAATACCTTTTCGGCAAAAGCACATTTTGCAATATTCTGAGTAGATAGCTCGCCATCACGGGCTAGCTATTTTGACACCCACCAGGTTTGGCCCTCACCAAACTCAGATTTACTATAAGAAAAATTGGATTACCTTTGCTGTTCTTCGTCAGAATGCACTCCCAGAACTTCTACTTCAATAACAAATGTTGGTTTGGTTCAAAATAATCCATAGTTATATCCAAACAGCGGCGTTTTGTTCATGCGTTCAAGACACTATCCGAAGGGTGACGAAGGGTGACGCGCCCGGCGCGTTTCGTGACAAAAAAATTCTAAATATTCCATTACCGTACTTCGAAGCATGTCAACCGCTGTTTAAAATCAATTTTTATGCGATTTTTCTCGTAAAAAAGCGATAATATTGCGACCGGGAAACCCTGTTTTCGTTCAAAGACGAAAAAATAAAAACATGGAGTTGTTCTCAGATCATTGTTCTCAGATCGACCACTATCCAAATGCGCTACTGTTTTTCAGCCATGGCCTGCAAAGTCATTATTCAACGTTCTGCCGCCTTCTGAGAGCCTATGGGAGCCGTAGGAAGTGTCACATTACAGCAGAGATCCTCAGTTTTCAATAAAGAGAGTGTAGAAGGCCAAGAAATGGTCAGAGAGGGCACTTCCTGTAAGGAATCTTCTCAGGTTTTTGCCTGCCATATGAGTTCTGTTATACTCACAGACACCATTTAAACAGTTTTAGAAACTTTAGGGTGTTTTCTATCCAAATCAAACAATTATATGCATTTTCTAGTTTCTGGGCAGTAGTAATAACCAGATTAAATCGGGTACGTTTTTTATCCGGCCGTGCAAATACTGCCCCCTACCCTAGAGAGGTTAACTAACATATTCCTCTCAATTGTACATTTTTTGCTTGACTCGTTATGATGTTATAATTACTTACATTTGCTTCCATTGTAATGTTTTGTCAGTCATATTTGCTGAATAAAGTCAACAGGGACGGGTGGATCACGTGAAATTTGTCATTGGAACCACTCGATATGATTGGTCATATAAAAACCCAAATGAATAATGAGTGCTATAACTCCCCCTTGTGGTGGTCTGGAGTAATGACGAGGTGATGCTGGGTACCTCTAAGTCCTGCGGTGTAAGCTCACAACTTTTAAAGGAGGAACCACCCATGCAACACTTTTGCAGTTCTCCATGATATAATCATGCTACATTGCAGACCAATCCGAACTCATCTCTCGGCATGCCCAGCCCACCATTATCTCAGCCAATCATGGCTAGCGGGAAGGTTCCTCCCTTTTTCTGTGGCTAAACTAACTAGGCTCGTAATTTAACAATTGTATTTGTATTTACAGATGGCATACAAGTTTGGCATACAAGTTTGTAAATCACATGAAAGTTCAAATGTTCCAGAAGGTATTTCTGCCTATAAATGCATTTTGATTAAAAAAAATTATGTTTACGTTCAAATGCCTCTCCTGTGAAATAGTTGCGTGCAACACAAGCCTAGCTTCCAAAAATGGGTCACGTATTTGAAACTGGCGGCATTTTTCAAAAGGCATTGAAGTAATGTAGCAATGTAATACAGTACCTTCAGGACCCCACGGCTCATGTCAAATGGATGGAATTAGATGGAATATTGATTGTGTGTATTCCTGTTGTTCTTGTTGTACAGTTTCCATTATGTGGTGCTGTTTTCTACAAAACCTGCTCTTTTACATACGATTACTGTACTTGAAAAAGAAAGGGAGAAGAGGGAGGACAGGGAAAAGAGTAGTGAAACAGGGATTGATGTTGGGCGGGAAGGGAGGAAAGCGATGGGAGGAGAGAGGGAAAGAGAGAGAGAGGAAATATACAAAATTGAAAGAGCATAGGGAGAGAAGAGAGTGAGAGAGGAGAGTTAGTGAGAGAGATTGGCAGAAGGTGTGTGGGGTCTGGGAAGGAAGCCAAATACTTGAGAGCCTTGTGGTGTAAAACAGTGAACCATAGCCCATATAATCTCATAGTCTCACTCATAAGGAGTGTTTGTGCTGTGTCCAGTCTGGATGTTGATAGTAATTACATCGTTCTACTACAGTAAATGACCAGGTACTGTAATAGACAGGCTTGCTGCGGTCATATTACTCTAAATGAGTGTTCTTATATTTTAGGGAGTAGTAAGGCGACTATTAACTCTATCTGGATAATAGCTTAATTGCTGTTGTTTGGCCAAGCATACAATGCATTCGGAAAGTATTCAGACCCCTTGACTTTTTCCACATTTTGTTACGTTACAGCATTATTCTAAAACGGATTAAATAGTTTTTTTTCTCCCTTACCAATCTACACACAATACCCCATAATGACAAAGCAAAAACAGGTTTTTAGACATTTTTGCTAATGTCTTAGTGTTTAATGTTTCTTTGTCGTTATAGGGTATTGTGGGTAAATTGATGAGGGAAAATAATGATTTAATCAATTTTAGAACAAGGCTGTAACGTAACAAAATGTGGAAATTGGGAATACTTTCAGAAGGCACTGTAAGTGTAGAGAGATTCGCTTTTCAGTGTAGTTGGGTGAGAGGTGTTGAGATATTTGAACAGACGGACAAAATTGAAATGTCTATCTCTGTTTTTCTCTCTCTCTCTCCCTCTCTCTATTTATCTCTCGTCCTTGCTCACTCTGTCTAGTTCTAGTCTCTCTCTCTTTTCTTTCTCTCACATAGTCTGAAACGTTTATTCTTGTATTGATTTTCTTGATCTGATTTAGTTGTGAGGTATTCGCTGAGTCAGACTTGAATCCATAGAATTCTACTGTACCACAAAAAAAAGAATTTAATCAATTTTAGAATAACGCTGTAGCATAACAAAATGTAGATGAAGTCAATAGGTCTGAATACTTTCCGAATGCACTCTATATATTCAGATCCCTTGACTTTTTCCACATTTTGGTAGGTTACAGCCTTATTCTAAAATGTATTAAATTTAAAATCAAATCAAATCAAATTTATTTATATAGCCCTTCGTACATCAGCTGAAATCTCAAAGTGCTGTACAGAAACCCAGCCTAAAACCCAAACAGCAAGCAATGCATGTGAAAGAAGCACGGTGGCTGGGAAAAACTCCCTAGGAAAAACTCCTGAGAAAGGCCAAAAACCTAGGAAGAAACCTAGAGAGGAACCAGGCTATGAGGGGTGGCCAGTCCTCTTCTGGCTGTGCCGGGTGGATATTATAACAGAACATGGTCAAGATGTTAAAATGTTCGTAAATGACCAGCATGGTCAAATAATAATAATCATAGTAATTGTCGAGGGTGCAACAAGCACGTCCGGTGAACAGGTCAGGGTTCCGTAGCCGCAGGCAGAACAGTTGAAACTGGAGCAGCAGCATGGCCAGGTGGACTGGGGACAGCAAGGAGTCATCATGCCAGGTAGTCCTGAGGCATGGTCCTAGGGCTCAGGTCCTCCGAGAGAAAGAAAGAAAGAGAGAAAGAGAGAATTAGAGAGAGCATATTTACATTCACACAGGACACCGGATAAGACAAGAGAATACTCCAGATGTAACAGACTGACCCTAGCCCCCCGACACATAAACTACTGCAGCAGCATAAATACTGGAGGCTGAGACAGGAGGGATCAGAAGACACTGTGGCCCCATCCGATGATACCCCCGGACAGGGCCAAACAGGCAGGATATAACCCCACCCACTTTGCCAAAGCACAGCCCCCACACCACTAGAGGGATATCTACAACCACCAACTTACCGTCCGAAGACAAGGCCGAGTATAGCCCACAAAGATGTCCGCCACGGCACAACCCAAGGGGGGGGCGCCAACCCAGACAGGAAGACCACGTCAGTGGCTCAACCTACTCAAGTAACGCACCCCTCCCATGGACGGCATGGAAGAACACCAGTAAGTCAGTGACTCAGCCCCTGTAAAAGGGTTAGAGGCAGAGAATCCCAGTGGGAAGAGGGGAACCGACAAGGCAGAAACAGCAAGGGCGGTTCGTTGCTCCAGCCTTTCCGTTCACCTTCACACTCCTGGGCCAGACTATACTTAATCATAGGACCTACTGAAGAGATAAGTCTTCAGTAAAGACATAAAGGTTGAGACTGAGTCTGCGTCTCTCACATGGGTAGGCAGACCATTCCATAAAAATGGAGCTCTATAGGAGAAAGCCCTACCTCCAGCCGTTTGCTTAGAAATTCTAGGGACAATTAGGAGGCCTGCGTCTTGTGACCGTAGCGTACGTGTAGGTATGTACGGCAGGACCAAATCGGAAAGATAGGTAGGAGCAAGCCCATGTAATGCTTTGTAGGTTAGCAGTAAAACCTTGAAATCAGCCCTTGCCTTAACAGGAAGCCAGTGTAGGGAGGCTAGCACCGGAGTAATATGATCAAATTTTTTGGTTCTAGTCAGGATTCTAGCAGCCGTATTTAGCACTAACTGAAGTTTGTTTAGTGCTTTATCCGGGTAGCCGGAAAGTAGAGCATTGCAGTAGTCGAGCCTAGAAGTAACAAAAGCATGGATTAATTTTTCTGCGTCATTTTTGGACAGAAAGTTTCTGATTTTTGCAATGTTACGTAGATGGAAAAAAGCTGTCCTTGAAGCAGTCTTGATATGTTCTTCAAAAGAGAGATCAGGGTCCAGAGTAACGCCGAGGTCCTTTTGTTTTTATCCTCATCAATCTGCACACAATACCCCATAATGACAAAGCAAAAACAGGTTTTTAGACATTTTTGCTAATTTATTCAAAATAAGAAACTGAAATGTGACATTTACTTAAGTATTCAGACCATTTACCGCTGTACTTCTTTGAACCACATTTGGCAGCGATTACAGAATTGAGTCTTCTTGGGTATGACGCTACAAGCTTAGCACACCTGTATTTGGGGAATTTCTCCCATTCTTCTTTCTTCCATTTCTAAAAACCTGTTTTTGCTTCGTCATTATTAGGTATTGTGTGTAGATTGCTGAGGATTTAACGTAACAAAATGTGGAAAAAGTCAAGGGGTTTTTCTTTATTTTTACTATTTTCTACATTGTAGAATAATAGTGAAGACATCAAAACTATGAAATAACACATATGGAATCATGTAGTAACCAAAAACGTGTTAAACAAATCCAAATATATTTTATATTTGGGATTCTTCAAAGTAGCCACCCTTTGCCTTGATGACATCTTTGCACACTCTTGGCATTCTCTCAACCAGATAATCACCTGGAATGCATTTCAATTAATATGTGCGCCTTGTTAAAAGTTTGTTTTTAATTTGTGGAATGTATTTCCTTCTTAATGCATTTTGAGCCAATCATTTTTGTGGTTACAAGGCAGGGTGGTATACAGAAGATAGCCCTATTTGTTAAAATACCAAGTCCATATTATGGCAAGAACAGCTCAAATAAGCAAAGAGAAACGACAGTCCATCATTACTTTAAGACATGAAGGTCAGTCGATCCAGAACAATTCAAGAACTTTGAAAGTTTCTTCAAGTGCAGTTGCGCAAACCATCAAGCGCTATGATGAAACTGGCTCTCATGAGGTTCATTACAGGAAAGAAAGACTCAGAGTTACTTCTTCTGCTGAGGATAAGTTCATTAGAGTTACCAGCCTCAGGTTGCAGCCAAAATAAATGCTTTATAGAGTTCAAATAACATATCTCAACATCAACTGTTCAGAGAATATGTGATTGTGTGAAATAGACCTTCATGGATGAATTGCTACAAAGAAACCACTACTAAAGGACACCAATAATAAGAAGAGACTTGCTTTGGCCAAGAAACACGAGCAATGGACATTGACTGGTGGAAACCTGTCCTTTGGTCTGATGAGTCCAAATTTGAGATTTTTGGTTCCAACCTCCGTGTCTTTGTGAGATTGATTTCCGCATGTGTGGGTCCCACCGTGAAGCATGGAGGAGGAGGTGTGATGGGGTGGGGGTGCTTTGTTGGTGACACTGTCTGTGATTTTAGTGGAATTCAAGACATACTTAACCAGCATGGCTACCACAGCATTCTGCAGCGATATGCCATCCCAACTGGTTTGCACTTAGTGGTTAGTACATGATTCCATATGTGTTATTTCATAGTTTTGATGTCTTCACTATTATTTTACAATGCAGAAAATAGTAAAAATAAAGAAAATCCCTTGAATGAGTAGCTGTGTCCAAACTTTTGACTGGACTGTATATATACAAAAGTATGTGGACACCCCTTAAAATGTGTGGATTCAGGTATTTCAACCACACACATTGCTGACCGGTGTATAAAATTGAGCACACAGCCATGCAATCTTCATAGACAAACATTGGCAGTAGAATGGTCTTACTGAAGAGCTCAGTGACCTTCAACGTGGTATCGTCATAGAATGCCACCTTTCCAGCAAGGCAGTTTGTAAAATATATGACCTGCTTGAGCTGCCCCGGTCAACTGTAGGTGCTGTTATTGTGAAGTGGAAACGTCTAGGATCAACAATAGCTCAGCCGCAAAGTGATAGGCCACACAAACTCACAGAACAGGACCACTGAGTGCTGAAGCGTGTAGTTCGTACAAATCGTTTGTACTCGGTTGCAACCCTCACTACCGAGTTCCAAACTGCCTCTGGAAGCAACGTCAGCACAAGAACACAATAACTTTTCGTCGGGAGCTTCATGAAATGTGTTTCCATGGCCGAGCAGCTGCACACAAGCCTAAGATGACCATGCGCAATGCCATTGGACTCTGAAGCAGTGGAAACCTGTTCTCTGGAGTGATGAATCACGTTTTAGAGAATTTGGCAGTATGTCTAAATGGCCTCACAACCGCAGACCATGTGTAACAACGCCAGCCCAGGACCTCCACATCCATCTTCTTCACCTGCAGGATGGTCTGAGAAAAGTGACCCGGACAGCGGATGAAACTGTGGGGTTGCACAATCCGAAACTGTCTCAGGGACGCTCATCTGCGTGCTTGTCGTCCTCACCAGGGTTTTGACCTGACTGCTGTTGAATCCCAGTTTCAACTGTACTGTGCAGTTGGCAGACATCATGTATGGCGCTGTGTGGGCGAGTGGTTTGCAGGCATAAGCTACGAACAACGAAAACAATTGCATTTTATCGATTGCAATTTGAATGCACAGAGATACCGTGATGAGATCCTGAGGCCCATTGTTGTGCCATTCATCCGCTTCCATCACCTCATGTTTCAGCAGGATAATGCACGGCCCCATATTGCAAGGATTTGTACAGAAATTTCTGGAAGCTGAAAATGTCCCAGTTTTTCCATGGCCTGCATACTCACCTGACATGTCACCCATTGAACATTTTTGGGATGCTCAGGATTGACGTGTACGACAGCGTGTTCCAGTTCCTGAAAATATCCAGCAACTTCACACAGCCATTGAAGAGAAGTGGGACAACATTCCACAGGCCACAATCAAAAGCCTTTTCAACTCTATCCGAAGGAGATGTGTTGCCCTGCATGAGGCGAATGGTCACATCAGATACTGACTGGTTTTCTGATCCAGACCCCTTCCTTTTTTTTAAGGTATCTGTGACCAACAGATGCATATCTGTATTCCCAGTCACGGGAAATCCATAGATTAGGGCCTAATGAATTTATTTCAATTGTCTGATTATATGAACTGTAACTCAGTATAATCTTTGAAATTGTTGCATGTTGCTTTTATATTTTTGTTATATACTGTATATGCATGCATCATGTTGATGGAAGGACTATTTCTTTAGGTCTCTCCATGTCTTGATTTAGAAATGGTATACTCGTGATACTTGGTCTGCTTGTACAGTAACTTGCAATGGTCCGTTGAAGTTTGTGTGTGTGTGTGTGTGTGTATAACTCAGTCTGAAACATCGTTGAGCAGTGTTTATACATCCAGAGGGGACAGTGTTGCTGAAATGCTGTGTTTTGATTCGTCCCTGAGAGAACACATTAAATGATAGCCCGCTTATGGGATCTTGAAATTCCCTCAGTGGCGTTCCTATTCATGCTTGGCAGACTCGGAATACCCTTTCGGAATACCCATCCAGGGGAATATCATCTTTCCTCCGCTGTGAAAGAGAGATTGATATGAAGTTTGAACAGTTTTGTCTGTACATAGAACAATATATTTTCACTAGATTGTGTTCATGTGGTTTACCCTGCGTAATACAATTTTCAATTTCACTTTCATCAAACTGAACAGCAGATTGATACAGTGGATAAGATGCCTTCCTTTCTCTTATGACTCCAAAGGCCATTGAGTTGATTTAACTAGTAGCCCTCACGTCAGAGGATCACAGTTAGGCATTGTAATGCCATTGGTGGCATGGTATCAAATACCTTTAAGATTTTTCAACGCTACAGTAAACACCCGGGCCTCTTTTATAAACATCAAAAGATTGGTCACCGACATGCTATGGTATCTAGCAAGCTATCGATGACTAACAAAACGATCTCCCTTTGTTTGAACGGATCTTGTGTGTGTGTGTGTGTGTGTCTGTGTGTGTGTGTGTGTGTGTGTGTTCGTGTGTGTTTGTGTGTGTGTCTAACTTATTGTCTATTGGACATATCCTCTTTTCAGTCAGGCAATCTTATGAGAGTAAATAAGGACAACCCCTTATCTCCTCTTCATTTCAGTCTCTATGTGCATCCATCCAATCAATGCTCTCTTCTCATAAAGATGGAATCAATGTGGCTGTAATTTCACCTCCATTGATTGGTGGATTCTTTCCCTTCAGATGAGTCACTCTGCCCTCGCTGACACCTATTGGTCTATCACAGCATTCTCCTCTCAGAGAGAGACAGAAAACTATTACCATTAAAATGAAGTTATCTTCCATGTTAAGGCTAGATTGTACACAATTGAATACCCACCAGCATACGCAAGCAATGATCTACACAATAAACACACAACACACACACACAAATAGTATAGACTCCGAGATGGGGGTCTGCCCTGCTCTACTCCTATGGGGCTGAAAGTGAGTGTGTGTTTCTGGATGGAATGGTCATTGCTTTCTCTAAAGGTCAGGTAGATAGCTGGAGAATGAATGCTACTAATTATGGCCTTGAAAACCAGACTGAGGCTGGAGGTCCACAGACAGTGTGATTAAAGAAAGTGTGTGTGTTTGTGTGTGTGTGTAAGAGAGAGGGTGTGTGTGTGTTAGAGTGTGTAAGAGAGAGGGTCTGTGTGTCAGTGTGTGTTAGAGAGGGGGTGTGTGTGTGTGTGTGTTTACGTGTAAGTAAGGGAGATAGATGCCAATGGGGTATAGACTGCCTGTCGCAAGCAGAGGACGACTGGTCTAATTGGAAGCCACATTTCTTTTCTAATAAGTGCCGGAGCACAGGGTCGCTGGAGAGCCTGTCTAAGGATCGGAGACCCTCAACTGTGTGTGTGTGTGTGTGTGTGTGTGTGTGTGTGTGTGTGTGTGTGTGTGTGTGTGTGTGTGTGTGTGTGTGTGTGTGTGTGTGTGTGTGTGTGTGTGTGTGTGTGTGTGTGTGTGTGTGACAGCAGGGTGGAAGGGAGTATGGAAGACAGCAGGAAGAAGGGAAGGAGGGTAGGATGGGGGGAAGGAGAGGCGTAGCAGAGGACAGGAGAGGGGGATGACGTGAGGAGGAAGTGGGGGTGTTTGTGATGAATTAAAGATGGCACTCTCCGGCAGCAGTGTTTCTAAAGATCACTCTTTCGGAAATGTTAATGAATGCAAATGATGTGCCATAATTTCTTCTGACCAGAGAGGAAGAGGGGGATGGAGAGAGAGAGAGAGAGAGAGAGAAAGGAGGAAGGGGTGGGGGCAGAGAACGGGGACAAGAGAGAGGGAGAGATAAATGATGAAAGGAGTGAAATTCAGAGAGAGCGAGAAAGAGAGATAGACAGAGCTGGAGAGATACACAGCTGCGAGGGGGTATGTTGAGTGGTGCTGCACCGGCTGTAGAGAAGCTGATTGACCATTAGAATATGCATGAGTATCTGTCACTAGACTGTCTACTCTTGTGTAGCTACTAGCTTGTTACCTGTGTCTGGTCTATAGGCTAGATCTGTGGGGGCTGTCTTGTTCTGTGTTCTCCTGTTTTGTCCTGGCCTACAACAATTTTGTCATGAGGGACATAGAGACATTTCTCCCGCTGGCCAGGTTTTGAATAGAGAGATTACCACAGCATAGTATCGTTTGTTCAGTGACGTCGCCAGTGTAAGTAGGGATTTGGACAAGAGTATGAAACAGGTATTTGAGTAGTTACCTTTCTAATTCAGACTCAGGGTGGCGAGTCTACCTAACAGAGGTCTGAACACATGGGTGCCAAGCACTGTGTGATTCACCTGCTCCTCTCCTCTAAAGAGCCCACTGTGTTTCTCCCTCTTTCCTATCTTGCCCCTCTTTCACACCCCCAAGATTTCCCTAGCTCTCCGTGGTGTGATATTGTCCCCCTCCTTTCGTTTACCCTTCGCCTCCCCCATCCCTCCTTCCCTCCCCCTCTCCCTGCTGCGGTGAGTCAGTCTCTCCTTTCACACGGAAGAAAATGTATCTTCACTTAGACTCGACGATGTGTGACTGCGTCTCCCTGTACAGGGTGATAAGTGTGTGTGTGTGCGCGGGTGTGTGTGCGCGCGGGCGTGTGAGAGGTTATTCATTTAGCCGTGTCTCCTAGCTCAGTGGTGCCAGACGCGTATCCCTTCACTTCCTCTCTGTCACCTCACGTCTCAAGATGATTTTCTGTTCAGATTTCAATTTATATCGATGAACCACCCTGTCATAACTGTCTATTGAGAAATGACATGAATGGCAATCTGCAATATACTCCCAGCTGACGTTGATGGATAAGGTTGGTGAAAATGGGCATGATAGACGTTAAAATGGAAGCAACAGACAGAGCGAGATGTAAATTGACTTTACTTTCGACCTACTGTGGTGACTCACGTTGTTATCACTGCCTCTTATTCTCTTTGTCCAGAAGCAATGTTCCAACAGAATCTCCTCATGTTCCACCACTATACCCCCATGATCCCAAATCAGCTCAGTGTTCACACGTAGCCACCAGGGCTCGGCTCAACTGATCCTGAAACACGATGTTGGTTTGGAATCCAATAAGCGCCCGCAAGAGCCGGGACTCTACTGTAACGACATTTCGACCAATCACATTCTCCGGTTTTAATTTCCCAGAGTGCTGTCTGTGAGTGAATGGCTTCCCCATTGGCGGCCATACGGCAAAGATAGACAGGGAGCCTCCGCTCCATTTGTTCAGCAAAAATCTCCCCCCTTTTTATTTCCAATCCTTAGCATTGACATTTGATTAATATGTATTAAACAACAGTTTTCATTCCTCTTTTCCTCCTCAATTTGTTTTCAAACCCCATTTAATAGGCCAGGCTCAGCGGCACACCGACGAGGCTTCGTCATTATTGAACTCATTTCTATCCTGCTGAGTTCTCCCTCTTCTCTCGCTCATTCCGCTCCTCTCCCCCCCACCCACTTTCTTTTTCTCTCCGAAACGTATCTTGATCAGCACTATTGCGCATTCTTCAGACAGTAGTAATCACATGAAGAAGGGGACCTAATGTTGGATCAGATTGTCATATTGACTCACAAAGTGCTCTTATCCTACAGTTGACCAGAAAGGGGGGTTGAGAAGGAGGGGTGGAGGGATGGGGATTAAAATATGGATTGGGGGGGGGGGGGCGTGGTGTGGTTGGGGGCCCTCTGAGAATTCGTGGCCGTATTGACAGAGGAAGAGTGAGCAGCCAAAAACCGCCGCACCACATGTCATATCGACCCCCTCAGCATACAGGCATCACCACAAAGGGAGAAAATTACACTGACGGCCCCTCACTCCTGGCCCCTCACTCTGTCACATATGGGTGACAATTAACCAGACAACCCTCCTCAACCTGTATCTGAACACTGAACAACACAGTGGCGTTTGTTTTTTTCCTCCTTTGTCTCTTCTGTGTCTTGTATTGGCTTTCCTTATAAGCTACCTACATTATGTGTATAAATGGGATCCTGCAGCTCCTATTGGCAACGGGTAATCATCCGTGTCCACTGTAATGCATCATGCGAGCACGTGCTGACGTGTAATTGTGTGAAGAGGGCTGGAGGTATCGATCGCAGATGCAGGAGCCTCATCAATGTTGAATGCAGTCGCAGTCCTCCCTTTCTTTGCTCTCTACCTCCCTCTCTACCTCCCTCTCTATACCTCTCTCCTCCCTCAAAAGTATGTGGACAGCTCTTCAAATGAGTGGATTCGGCTATTTCAGCCAGACCCGTCGTTGACAGGTGTATAAAATCAAGCACACAGCCATGCAATCTCCATAGACAAACATTGGCAGTAGAATGGCCTTACTGATGAGTTCAGTGACTTTTAACGTGGCACCGACATAGGATGCCACATTTCCAACAAGTCAGTTCATCAAATGTATGCCCTACTAGAGCTTCCCCGGTCAACTGTAAGTGCTGTTATTGTGAAGTGGAAACATCTACGAGTAACAAGGGCTCAGCCATGAAGCGGTAGGCCACACAAGCTCACAGGACGGGACCGCCTGGTGCTGAAGCATGTAACGTGTAAAAATAGTCTGTCTTCGGTTGTAACACTCACTATCAAGCAACGTCAGCACAAGCACTGTTCGTCGGGAGCTTCATGAAATGGGTTTCCATGGCCGAGCAGCCGCACACAAGCCTAAGATCACCATGCGTGATGCCAAGCATCGCCTGGAGTGGTGTAAAGCTCGCCGTCATTGGAATCTGGAGCAGTGGAAATGCATTCTCTGGAGTGATGAATCACGCTTTACCATCTGGCAGTCCAACGGATTCATCTGGGTTTGGCGGATGCCTGGAGAAAACTACCTTTCTTAATGCATAGCGCAAACTGTAAAGTTTGGTGGAGGAGGAATAATGGTCTAGAGCTGTTTTTCTTGGTTTGGGCTAGGCCCCTTAGTTCCAGTGATGGGAAATCTTAACGCTACAGCATACAATGACAATTTATACGATTCTGTGCTTCCAACTTTGTGGCAACAGTTTGGGGAAGGCCCTTGATAGTTTCACCATGACAATGCCCCCGTGCACAAAGGGAGTTCCATACAGAAATGGTTTGTTCGAGATCAGTGTGGAAGAACTTAACTGGCCTGCACAGAGCCCTGACCTCAACCCAATCGAACACCTTTTGGATGAATTGGAACGCCGACTGCGAGCCAGGCCTAATCACCCAACATCATTGGCCGACCTCACTAATGCTCTTGTGGCTGAATGGAAGCAAGTCCCCGCAGCAATGTTCCAACATCTAGTGAAAAGCCTTCCCAGAAGAGTGAAGTGGAGGCTCGTTATAGAAGCAAACAATTACACCAACGATCAACGATAAGCATATTGTCCATATTCGACAGATAGGATTCAATTTCATCTCTCTCCCCTGTACACAACCTAGATGGCCCAGTTATACTGAGCAGTGATGGGCACTGGGCTGGACTACAGCAAACCAACTGATTCACTTTAATTGGTGTGGCGGGTGGCTGTAACGAACGATACACACATTGAACAATGGACCAGCCATTCCTGAATCATTCTATTATAACAAATCCTCTCTGATCTATTCCATTCAATGTGGCCTTCTGGCCTTGCTGCCAGCTTATAGCTATAATGACTTTATACATTAAAGCCTATACTTTTCGATTGTTCTTGCAATGGATTGATAAGGATTCGCATACTTTACAAATACAATACACTGAACAACCCAAAACACTAACGTAGCTGTATCAGTTCGTTCCAGACGGAATTGCTTAGGAACCTGCTTTTTTCAATATATCTCCCTTACACAGGTAACGCTGACGAGGCAAAATGTAAAATACAGGGAAACACTATCTAGCATACCCTCCAAAACGGAGGACAAGAAAAGTGTCCTATTTTCTTCCACTGAGGGATTCTGGGTGCTAAGGGATGAATGGATAGCAGGGAGGCATGGTTAGATGTGGTCAGGTCTAATTGCCGGGTGATTTTGCACTGGAAGAAAGGGGGACAAATTGTTTTATGGGGCTTTTATAGCATTAAAACAATTAGCCTAGTGTGAAAGGACCTGGGCCAGGGACAGGGCTGGCACTGGCAGGGATTGGGGAGGTATCGCCGGATATCTTAGCCTTTAGGATATCCCAACAGCTTGGTAACAGCAATGTGGAAACAATTCTGATTAAATATATGTCAATCCACTCACCTCATGCTGTAGTATATGAGTGGTCATGACATAAGGAAAAGAAGTGGAGTCTGGGATGCCATGTTAGAGAATTGGGAAATAGGTCTCGCTACATTGGGACGGTTAGCGAGCAAGTGTGCATTGTAGCACTTTCATGCGACATTGAACATTTCCATTCGATATTCTCCATTATTAGATATCCTTTGTCAAACCACAGAGGGATGAGCAGTGGACAGGTGCCTGAGCTGTGGCATAAGGAGGGCCCACTCTCTCTCCTCACCCCATGGGACCTCAGTCCAGCCCATCTTCTAATGTCCTTGTACCGTCCCTCATTCACTCATCTGTCACACTGAGACTCTGCTAATGGGGGCTAGCCACATGACACGATGGGTCCCCCCTGGGGCCTTCGACCTCTCCCCCTGCACTACCTCCCTCCGTTTCAAATCCTCAGTCTCCCCTCCTCACTCATTTCTCTCTCCTTCCTCTCCCATCCCTGCCTTTCCCTGCCTCACTACCCCCTCTACTCCCAACCCCTCCCTCCCTCTTCAAAAGGAAGGGGAAATGGCTTTTCCAATCCCCTTGGGGTTTGACTAAAGCCTCAGTGATTTCCCCTGAGCAAGCCCATGGATGCAGGCCCCATGACAGAGCCTGGTGGCTGGTGCGTAAAGCTCCATCAGTCTTGACAGACAGACAGACAGGCAGACAGACAGACAGACAGACAGACAAAACAAGCAGACAGTGGTGACAGACCAAAGCTTTATCTGAGGGGAAATTGAAATTGCTATATGTCTGCGGGGTGTCAGGGAGAGTTAGGCTGAGAGAGAGGGGGAGAGGGGGGAGGTAGAGAGTGAGGGGGGAGGGGGATACCCATCCTTTTGGTGGAGATCATAAGAGTACATGGTCATTAAGGCCAGATGTGGGTGTAGCCAATTCATTTGTTTTGTAGTAATGAAAACTGATTTGACATAATGACACGTGGTGAGTAGGTGGATGGGAGTGTCTCTCTTCACCTTTTGGTTGTTCTATACCAGTGGTCACAAACCCTGGTCTTTGAGACCCACAGGGTTAGTGCACACTATTGTTCCAACACAGCAGTAAAGTACCACTGGGTGACCGGTGTTCCATACAGTATGTGCTGTGAACTATGGCCAGAGTGTGTTCTCTCTGGCCAGGCTAGCAGGCTGTCAGTGCTCTGATGGTGCTCTGATGGTGTTTCTTAAGTAAACACGTGAGTGGAAATGGCCTGGCCGGCTGTGGAGAGCCCTCTACAGTGATGAGAGATATCACGCTGGGTAAACAACGGCACCAAGCGCAGCACACAGCACACACACGCGCGCGTGCGCACGCACACACACACACACACACACACACTCAGCACACACACACTCAGCACACACACACTCAGTACACACACCCAGTGCGCACACACACACACGCACATACACGCACACGCACATACACGCACACGCACACACGCACATGCACACGCACGCACATACAGACAGAGACACACACAGTGAGATAATGTTCAGCACTCTAGTGCTAGAATCTACTGGCCCTCAACATTCCACTCCAATAGAGCAATGCTACTCTTTGTTCTATTTCTCTCTTTTTCCAAACAGAAGAGAATTGGAAATTGAGGATAAGTCGAGCAGGTCCATTTACTTTCTGTCATCAGGCGTTCTTTTCTGGAACAGAACTCTGGTCATTTCCGCAGTAAAACTCATCAAAGTGCTCATTCATGGCTTAACTTCAACCATGGGACAGGAGTGAGAATGTATGAGAACATACTTTGTTTTATAACTGACTAACCTGGTTCTCTCTCTCTCTCTCCCGTGTAGAAACGTTGATGGACACACGGGTGGCTACGGCTGAGCTAGGCTGGACGGCCTACCCTGCATCTGGGGTGAGTAACATCCTTATAGGACTGTTATACATCCTTATACATCCCCAGCATGTACAGTACTGTCTTTCCCCAGACAGACAGACAGACATGCCATAGAACTACAGCAGCGTAGTAGAGTAGTGTGATCACTATTGCAGTATTCTTTTTTATCCATCCCATCCCCGTTCATAATGACTTAATTACATAATGGATCCACTTAAGCCAGTGAAAGCCAGCCCAAAGCACTTCAATAGAGGCTATAGGGGATAAGACAGTTATAATGCTACAGTAATGCTTCAGTGTAATGATACAGTTATCCAGGGAAAGAAGAGGGCTAAAGAGGAGCAAGGTCACTAGCACCGGCTGTCGGCTATACAGCCGGGTACATACACTTTTTCAGCCGGGTACTTTTTCCACTTAAATTAACTGAGTTACTTTCTTTTGTTGAACAATTTGCCAAGTCAGAAAAAAGAAGTCAGTCCGAGCCCTCTCCCGCTATGCATCTTCTAGCGATCTATTGATAGGCTAGGTGCCTGTCAGTCACAGAATGATGACAGGGCTCCCAGTACCTGGGTGTGTTGTGTTACCATTTATGGTAATGGTGAGTCCAAATCAACTTAGCCTGTTGCTTTCTGGCACATTCATTTATTTTATTTTGCATGTTTCATAGGCAGCCACGAAATGCTGGCGCATAGGCTTACTGTGATTTGACTGACGAACAGCAAGCTTGACTCGTTTATAAAAGGTGTTGAACTGACTGAGTAAAGTCAATCTCATATATCCTTACCATTCAGAAATCATACAACGTAGTTATATATCCATAGTATCGCATCGGGACAAGTAAACTAAAGTTCTCATTTGTGTTTTTGATATGAAGTCCATCAGGACTTGCCAGACAGCGACTTTAAAGTGAGTGACTTGTTAGTGGCCTCCTGAATCGCAACGGTAAGAGAGCTGTTCATTTGGCTCCCTAATTTGCATACTGGTAGGGTTTTTGGTGATTATCTGCAGATAAATTATGAAAACCTTTGAGGAAGATGGTGAATCCGCCTCACTGCAGGAACAATAGGTAGACTAGTGGAGAGAGCGCCTCACTCTGGTCCAAAATGTGATAAAATAAAACGGATTGAATTGTTTTAAAAGCTAATCATTCTTGTATGGTATTATCGAAGATGTTGATTTATGTCTAGTGATTGAATCAAAGTGTTGACAATGGAACTGCTTCTTTCTGTGTAGCAAAGCCCATGATTAACACCTGCTTTATTCTTGGCTCCCGAGTGGCTCAGCGGTCTAAGGCTCTGCATCTCAGTGCAAGAAGCGTCACTACAGACCTGGTTCGATTCCAGGCTGTATCACAACCAGCTGTGATTGGGAGTCCCGTAGGGCGGCACACAATTGGCCCAGTGTCGTTAGGGCTTGGCCGGAGTAGGCCGTCATTGTAAATAAGAATTTGTTCTTAACTGGCTTAAAAAAAAATCTTCAATCATACCTTTATTGCAGATAGCTGAGATAATGCCTCTTAAAAGGAAGCTTAATGCCAGTGGAAGTCAGCAGACTCTTGCAGGATTATTTAAGAAGAAATCTGTGGGTCAATTGTTAAACAAGCATTTTTTGATCATATGGCTTGGGGGATCCTGGCTGGCTACTTTTTCTATTTGGCTGGCTACTCCATGTGCTTGTGGAAAACACTGGATTGGGTCGGATTTAACAGATTTGTATTCTTGTGGGTTTCCGGCTACATCCTTTTTCTGCATGAACGGAAATGCCACACTTGTTCATTTCCTTAGCGTGCTAGTACCTCCCAGACCGTAGCACAGTGAATCATGCAGCAGCTATGTTGTGTAAAACAACCAGCAACTGTGTCTAATATGAACAGGCTCTTTGGCATTTTATGAAGCGTTTTACAGACACATCCAAGGAGTTTCACGCCACAAAGAGCACTACAGAGAAACATGGGACTTGCTTCAGGCTGACACACACACACACACATTCTGATAGCACGATGGATGGTAAGTGGCTAAACGCTGCTTTTGTCCTCCTGAATGAGCGAGTGGCCTGCTAAGAATAGGCCATGATGTAGTCCCGCAGCTGAGCTGAGGGCAGAGCTGGGCTGAGGGTGTGTGTGTGTGTGTCTTAGATGAAAGCTTGTGTGTGTCTTAGATGTGAGCTCTACGTGGTGTGGGGACTAACAGGATGCCTGATGGGTAATGTGGTTAATACTGCCTGGCATTGGTTGGGCCTTGGCCTAGCCCCCTCTAACCAACCGTAGTCCTCAGCATGCACACTAGACACAGGGGACGGAAAGGATTCAAAAGAAGAGATGTTTGTGTTAGTCTCATTCTGTTGTACAGTTTTACAATGGAGGCGGTCAGCATTCTCCATTCCCCATTTAATTTCATCATTTTATTTTCAGAAACAACTTGATGACCGTTCTCCCAAAAAATACTTAAAGCTACAATATGTAACTTTTGGGGAAACGTGACCAAATTCACAGAAATGTGAGTTATAGATCATTGAAAGCAAGTCAAAGAAGCGGTAGATCTGTTCTATTTATGATATTTCTATGCTTCCTGTTCTTAAGTTTCATTTTTGTATCTTTCACTTTCGGTTGAAAATAAACTCAGCAAAAAAAGAAACGTCCCTTTTTCAGGACCCTGTCTTTCAAAGATAATTTGTAAAAATCCAAATAACTTCACAGATCTTCATTGTAAAGGGTTTAAACATGGTTGTTCAATGAACCATAACCTGTTTGGGCTAGGGGGCAGTATTGAGAATTTTGGAAAAAATATGTGCCCATTTTTAACTGCCTCCTACACCAACTCAGAAGCTAGAATATGCATATTATTTGGATAGAAAGGTTTGGATAGAAAACACTCTGAATTTTCTAAAACTGTTTGAATGGTGTCTGTGAGTATAACAGAACTCCTATGGCAGGCAAAAACCTGACAAGGTTTCAAGTAGGAAGTACCCTGTCTGACAAGGAGTCGTGCGTCTTGCATCTGTTTATTGAAAAGTAAGGATCTTAGCTGTAACGTGACAATTCCCAGGGCTCCGATAGGCTCTCAGAACCCGGGAAATACCTGAAGGTTGACGAGGCAGCCTCAGGCTGAAACACATTATCGCCTTTGGTAAGTGGCGGATCAGAGGACCTTTGAATGAGGCGCATGCACGATTCGCTCCTGAGGAGAAATTTTATTCGGCTGTTTAGGCTCAATGCATATTCCCGGTCGGAATATTATCACTTTTCTACGAGATAAATGGCATAAAAATTGGTTTTAAACAGCGGTTGACATGCTTCGAAGTACGGTAATGGAATATTTAGACATTTTTTGTCACGCCAATGCGCCATGCGCAAGACCGTGATGTAGCATTCTGATAGTGTCTGGAACTCACGAACAAAACGTCGCTGTTTGGATATAACGATGGATTATTTGGGACCAAACCAACATTTGTTATTGAAGTAGAAGTCCTGGCAGTGTATTCTGACGAAGAACAAGCAAGGTAAGAACATTTTTCTTATAGGAAATGTGATTTTGGTGGAGGCTGACCTGGGTGGGTGTCTAAATAGCTAGCCCTGTGATGCCGGGCTATGTACTTAGATTATTGCAAAATGTGCTTCATCCGAAAAGCTATTTTAAAATCGGACATATCGAGTGCATAGAGGAGTAATGTATCTATAATTCTTAAAATAATTGTTATGCTTTTTGTGAACGTTTATCGTGAGTAATTTAGCAAACTGTTAGTAAATTCCCCGGAAGTTTGCGGGGGTTATGCTTTTTCTGAACGTCACATGCTAATGTAAAAAGCTGTTTTTTGATATAAATATGAACTTGATTGAACAGACATGCATGTATTGTATAACACAATGTCCTAGGTGTGTCATCTGATGAAGATCATAAAAGGTTAGTGCTGCATTTAGCTGTGGTTTGGGTTTATGTGACATGATATGCTAGCTTGAAAAATGGGTGTCTGATTATTTCTGGCTGGGCACTCTGCTGACATAATCTAATGTTTTGCTTTCGTTGTAAAGCCTTTTTGAAATCGGACAGTGGGGTTAGATTAACGAGATTCTTGTCTTTAAATAGCTGTAAAATAGTCATATGTTTGAGAAATTGAAGTAATAGTATTTCTAACGATTCAAAAATCGCGCCACTGGATTTCAGTGGCTGTTACGTAGGTGGGACGAGTTCGTCCCACATGCGCCAGAGAGGATAAACAATTAATGAACATGCACCTGTGGAACGGTCATTAAGACACTAATAGCTTATAGACGGTAGGTAATTAAGGTCACAGTTATGAAAACTTAGGACACTAAGGAGGCCTTTCTACTGACTCTGAAAAGAAAAATGCCCAGGGTCCCTGCTCATCTGCGTGAACGTGCCTTAGGCTGCAAGGAAGCATGAGGACTGCAGATGTGGCCAGGGCAATAAAGTGCAATGTCCGTACTGTGAGACGCCTAAGACAGCGCTACAGGGAGACAGGACGGACAGCTGATCATCCTCGAAGTGGCAGACCACGTGTAACAACACCTGCACAGGATCGGTACATCCGAACATCACACCTGCGGGATACGTACAGGATGGCAACAAAGTTACACCAGGAACGCACAATCCCTCCATCAGTTCTCAGACTATCTGCAATAGGCTGAGAGAGGCTGGACTGAGGGCTTGTAGGCATGTTGTAAGGCAGGTCCTCACCAGACGTCACCGGCAACCACGTCGCCTATGGGCACAAACTATAACGGCGCTGGACCAGACAGGACTGGCAAAAAGTGTTCATCACTGATGAGTCGTGGTTTTGTCTCACCAGGGGATATGGTCGGATTCACGTTTATTGTCGAAGGAATGAGCATTACACTGAGGCCTGTACTCTGGAGCGGGATCGATTTGGTGGTGGATAGTCCGTTATGGTCTGGGGTGGTGTGTCACAGCATCATCGGACTGAGCTTGTTGTCATTGCAGGCAATCTCAATGCTGTGCGTTACAGGGAAGACATCCTCCTCCCTCATGTGGTACCCTTCCTGCAGGCTCATCCTGACATGACCCTCCAGCATGACAATGCCACCAGCCATACTGCTCGTTCTGTGCTTGATTTCCTGCAAGACAGGAATGTCAGTGGTCTCCCACGGCCAGCGAAGAGCCCGGATCTCAATCTCATTGAGCACATCTGGGACCTGTTGGATCGGAGGGTGAGGGCTAGGGCCATTTTCCCCAGAAATGTTCGGGAACTTGCAAATGCCTTGGTGGAAGAGTGGGGTAACATCTCACAGCAAGAACTGGCAAATCTGGTGCCGTCCATGAGGAGGAGATGCACTGCAGTACGTAATGCAGCTGGTGGCCACACCAGGTACTGACTGTTACTTTTGATTTTGACCCCCCCTTTGTTCAGGGGCACATTATTCATTATTTCTGTTAGGCACATGTCTGTGGAACGTGTTCAGTTTATGTCTCAGTTGTTGAATCTTGTTATGTTCATACAAATATTTACACGTTAAGTTTGCTGAAAATAAACGCAGTTGAAAGTGAGAGGACGTTTCTTTTTTGCTGAGTTTACAATATTTTTGGTTATTGAAAATATATTTCACAGCGTTTTAGATGGTACAATGGTTATCTACCCTCTGAGTGCTTGTTTTGTCACAAGCTGAAACTGGACAAACTATTAGAACGTTAGCAGTCAGGAAATGGCTGAGCGATTCCTGCAACCCTGCATTGCTGCATCCACACAGTAATACAAAACCCATTCTCACTGAAGAAGGCAAATCATTTTTTTCTACTGCATCATTGATTGTATGTTGTTTTACTCCATCTGTAACTCTGTGTTGTTGTATGTTGTCGAACTGCTTTGCTTTATCTTGGCCAGGTCGCAATTGTAAATGAGAACTTGTTCTCAACTTGCCTACCTGGTTAAATAAAGGTGAAATAAAAAAATAAAAAAAATAAAAAATAAAACATTTCCGACCTGGTAACGTGATAGTTTTACCTCCCTGCTGACTGTAAACATACCACTGTGACAGAATACGACAGAGAAATGGTATAGTAGTTCCTTCAGCAACGTTTGTCATCAGTCTTGAGCCACATTTACAGACATTGAAAGGTCTTAAATGTTAAGTGTTCTGCCTGGAGCATGTACAGTTCTAGCAAGGAATTCTGTGTCAAACACACTGTATCTCACTGTAGAGTAGTGTTCAGGCAGGTTGCCTATTCTGAATGCACTGAATGAGGTAGGAGCTGATGCAGGATGTCTCAGTAAGAAGACAAGGATAGCGAGAGAGACCTGAGGTTCCTGTTTAGAGAGGTTTAGCTGTCATTTATTTTCCTCAAACAGTAATCCAAATCATTTCCAAATGTGCTAAAAATGTAAACAACATTGTACAGTGGTTCCTCCTTTAAAAGTTGCGAGCTTACACCGCGGGACTTAGAGGTACCCAGCGTCACTGTTTCATTGCTCCAGACCACCACAAGGGGGAGTTAGAGCACTCAGTATGCGTTTGGGTCCCAAGGTTTTTATATGACCAAACATATCGAGTGGTTTCAATGATGAATTTGACACGATCCACCCGTCCCTGGTGACTTTCTTCAGCAAAGATGGCTGACAAAACATTACAGTGGAAGCAAATGTAAGTAACGTCATAATGAGTCAAGCTAAAAATGTACAATTGAGAGGAAAATGTTAGTTAATGTAGAGACAAACGATTGTGCATATTTTTTCATGCTATTTATCAAGTTAGCTGACTAGCTAACATTAACCAGCTAGCTAGCTGGTGTAATGATATGAGTATAACATTGTAATTCATATTGTTTAATGTTTTAGGGACTCCTGAGAAAACCAGCAAACCAGGCTGTCGTCTTGGGAAACAGTGGATGTAAAGAATCTAGCTAGCTAAAGCATTTACTGCTAATTGAATGTGCAATTGTGTAAACTTGCCTTGCCGTGCAATGTAGCTGAAGTAACATAGCTAGCTAACTATTTACTTGCTTATTGTGTAGTGAAGGATACAAATAACTGTATGCCTATGGATGTGTAGCTAGCTACAGTATGTAGCCGATCTGTGTATGGACCCTAAAACGTTAGGTTCTGAACTAAACCTCAGCTATCAAGTCTGAATGGCATTAATGAAGCCTATGGATTGAGTAGAATATAATAACTTTATTGTGCCAAGGATGCAAGTCCTATGTACATGTACTGTAGTTTTTACCACGCATGAGATCCCCACATTGAAATAACACATATGGAATCAGTTAAGAACAAATTCTTATTTACAAGGACAGCCTACTCATTCCTCCCTGTCGGGGTATTGAACACCGGTCTCCCGCATGCCCTCCCTGTCTCTGGTAATGCCAATATGGAAGACTATCAAATTCTTCTCAAAGATGCCCTCTGGTTGTCAAACTAGCACTAACTCGCAGTAACAGAAAAAATGGCTGACAATTAAATGATGTTCCACACTATGGAAAAGATGTTTGAAAATTGTATTTTGTTTTTAAATGATATTGTAAATTGAAATGGTAGAGTTATGTCTTTCATGGAGTTATCAGAATTGTATGGGAAGGTTTGCTCAATCCAACATTACAACCACTTGATTACAGCATTACGGAAAAACAACTGGAACCATTTCCCTGTTTGACTGCTAGGTTTCATTGGTATTATGACACCTCCACTGTGGGACACTATAGAGGACTGATGAGACGTTGCTCTCTCTGTACATCTCTATGGCCTAGAGGTGCCTGCAGTTAAAGGGACAGTTAAACAAAAAGTGTAATTAAAAGGGACAGTTCCCTAAAAGTAAAAGAAAAATGAGAGCCTTTCCTACAGGTCTAGGAGCCTCAAAATCTCACAGCCATTACAGAGAGCTATGCATGATGTTGGATGTCAGCTTGCCTCAGTACATCACACACACACTACTGCATCTACTCAAGAATCTAGCTCCATCTGCACATTCACTCAGAGCAATGAAATACTGTGTTTATTCTGTAGGATAGTGGGTACTGACTGCATGCAAGTAGAGTAGGAGTTGTCCCTGGTCGCTGATCCAAGGTCAGTTTTCTGTTTTTTCCCTAATGGTTAAAACTAGCATCTGAGGAAGGTAAGCTGATACTAGATCTGGGTTTAAGGGCAACATATACCTGCAGGGTTTGAAGATTACTTTTTTGTTGTTGTTGATATTTGAAGACAGTCAAGGTTCTTTGTTTGTAAGATTCTTGCAGAATAGTATGAAGAGACAGCTAGTGGTTTTGACCCAGATTCTTGCAGAATAGTGTGAAGAGACAGCTAGTGGTTTTGACCCAGATTCTTGTAGTAAAGACTCGAGTAGTTCTATTTCATTGAGGCTTGTTCAGCAAAGCAACGCTAAGTACCAAGGAGTTATTGTCTCTTGTCTCTTCTCAGAGTTGTTTTTAAGCTGTTCTCGCTGTAAGGGTTCAGGGATTGAGCCTTGCTGCAGGGAGAATGCAGTCTCACTATTGGAAGTTAACGGAAGAACACAGCAACCTTGCTCTGTCTGTGTGTTTATAGCGCCCGGTGCAGATCTGCTCAAGGCAATGATACGTCTGAGAGATACGTTGAAAGACGAGGCTAGATCACCACACACACATTTACAGAGGGTGAGAGGTCATAGCGATGTCAAACAGAGTCGATTGCAGACGTTAGGGGGTATTTATATACGGTAACAGCCCAAGGCTTAAAACTGCAGCATTTTGTTAAAGGATCTCTGTCAAAAACATGCTTGAGTGCCTTATACGATGAGCAGAAATGGCATGAAAGTGTATACAGTATAACAAAGCAAATGATAAACTAGGTATAGAGCACATAGGATTAAGTCTTATACAAGTAGGACGTATGTAAAATCACATTGATGTAATGGTCTGTATAAATACAGTAGGTTTGAAGTGGATTACATCTTCCTCCGGACATACTGACTGTGTCCTAAATGGCACCCTATTCCCTATATAGTGCACTTCAAAACCATGATATGTCAGTTGACCACATGTAGACATACACACTCAAACACATACGGCATATGTTCATATAGGAAAGTAGAAGGGGCACACAAGGCAAGCAGATGTGACTAGACCACTTATTCAAAGCAATAATGACTCATACACACACTTACATGGTTCACCTCTCTCTCTTTGTTTTTGTCTTTCTCTCACTCCTTTTCTCTCTCTCTCTCTCCTCTTTCAGTCTTTCTTGCTCTCCCTCTCTGTCTCGCGCACGCACGCACGTGCGTGCACACACACACACACACACACACACACACACACACACACACACACACACACACACACACACACACACAGAGCTGCTCAGTGATGATGAATTAAATATGGTGTCCCACAGAGGAGAGTACCCTTTGACCTCTGCCATTCAGCCATGCAGCAGGCCGGGGGCAAGCAGGCGTGAAAGGTAATGGCTCAGACAGACACACACAGTGGCCACTGTGTTCTTTGGAGTCTGGAGAAAACAGCCTCAGATGGAGGAGAGAAGAGGAAGGGAGGAAAGGGGCGTGGGACGAATGTCAAGAATAGAAACAGAGGAAAAGGAGAGGGATGGAGTGGAGGGTTTTCCGTTTTGGCAATGAGATATTAGAGAAACCTTTAGAGTGGAACGAGAGGGGGAAAGGACAGCTGGACAAGGAGAGGGGGAAGGAGTAAGAGGAGGGGGTGGCTTTCAGTTGAGGGAGGCAAAGGGGGGGCGTGTAGGATTAAGGGAGACTCGAGCGAGCCGAGGTATAGAGGGAAAGAGGGCAATTGTGTGTGAAGAGTGAAAAAAGAGTGTGGCTGTGCATCGATTGACTGTGTTTGAGTGAGAGTCTGGGTTAGCGCATGTGACTCCACGGGTCAGGGATGGAGCACAGGCTTGTGGGATGGGTGTTAGGAGTAGCAGGGGATAGGGGTAGGGTGCTATGGGTAGGGGAGAAAGGGAGAGGACGCTGTATGGTGCTGGAGTATGGTGCTGAGGGTAGGGTGCTAGGGGAGAGCGATAGTGGGTAGGGTGCTTATTTAGGTACTGACTGAGATTCAGATTTACGGCTGAAAGGGGAATTTGGCTGCTGCAGAGTTCTATGGTCCTAGCTCCGATATACTGTGGCTTGCGAAAGTATTCACCCCACCTTGGCATTTCTCCTATTTGGTTGCCTTACAATCTGGAATTAAAATTGATTTTTGGGGGGTTTATATCATTTTATTTACACAACATGCCTACCACTTTGAAGATGCTAAATCATATTTTTTTGTGAAACAAACAAGAAATAAGACAAAAAAACTGAAAACTTGAGAGTGCATAACTATTCACCCTCCCAAAGTCAATACTTTGTAGAGCCACCTTTTGCAGCAATTACAGCTGCAAGTCTCTTGGGGTATGTGTCTATAAGCTTGGCACATCTAGCCGCTTGGATTTTTGCCCATTCTTCAAGGCAAAACTGCTCCAGCTCCTTCAAGATGAATGGGTTCCGCTGGTGTACAGCAATCTTTAAGTCATACCACAGATTCTCAATTGGATTGAAGTCTGGGCTTTAACAAGGTCATTCCAAGACATTTAAATGTTTCCCCTTAAACCACTGGAGTGTTGCTTTAGCAGTATGCTTATGGTCATTGTCCTGCTGGAAGGTGAACCTCCGTCCCACTCTCAAATCTCTGGAAGACTGAAACAGGTTTCCCTCAATCATTTCCCTGTATTTAGTGCCATTCATCATTCCTTCAATTCTGAACAGTTTCCCAGTCCCTGTCGATGAAAAACATCCCCACAGCATGATGCTGCCACCACCATGCTTCACTGTGGGGATGGTGTTCTCAGGGTGATGAGAGGTGTTGGGTTTGCGCCAGACATAGCGTTTTCCCTGATTGCCAAAAAGCTCAATTTTAGTCTCATTTGACCAGAGTACCTTCTTCCACATGTTTGGGGAGTCTCTCACATGCCTTTTGGCCAAAACACCAAATGTGTTTGCTTATTTCTTTCTTTAAGCAAGGGCTTTTTTCTGTCCGCTCTTCCGTAAAGCCCAGCTCTATGGAGTGTACGGCTAAAAGTGGTCCTATGGACAGATACTCCAATCTCCGCGTGGAGCTTTTCAGCTCCTTCAGAGTTATCTTTGGTCTCTTTGTTGCCTCTCTGATTAATGCCCTCCTTGCCTGGTCCGTGAGTTTTGGTTGGCGGCCCTCTCTTGGCAGGTTTGTTGTGGTGCCATATTCTTTACATATTTTTATAATGGATTTAATGGTGCTCCGTGGGATGTTCAAAATTTCAGATATTTTTTTATAACCTAACCCTGATCTGTACTTCTCCACAACGTTCTACCTGAATTGTTTGGAGAGCTCCTTGGTCTTCATGGTGCCGCTTGCTTAGTGGTGCCCCTTGCTTAGTTGTGTTACAGTCTCTGGGGCCGCTCAGAACAGGTGTATATATACTGAGATCATGTGACAGATCATGTGCCACTTAGACTGCACACAGGTGGACTTTATTTAACTAATTATGTGGCTTCTGAAGGTAATTGGTTGCACCAGATCTTATTTAGGGGCTTCATAGCAAAGAGGGTGAATACAGGGGTGAATACAGTTGAAGTCGGAAGTTTAGGTCATTAAAACTCGTTTTTCAACCACTCCACAAATTTCTTGTTAACAAACTATAGTTTTGGCAAGTTGGTCAGGACATCTACTTTGTGCATGACACAAGTAATTTTTACAACAATTGTTTACAGACAGATTATTTCACCTATAATTCAGTGTATCACAATTCAAGTGGGTCAGAAGTTTACATACACTAAGTTGACTGTGCCTTTAAACAGCTTGGAAAATTCCAGACAATGATGTCATGGCTTTAGAAGCTTCTGATAGGCTAATTGACATCATTTGAGTCAATTGGAGGTGTACCTGTGGATTTATTTGAAGGCCTACCTTCAAACTCAGTGCCTCTTCGCTTGACATCATGCGAAAATCAAAAGAAATCAGCCAAGACCTCAGATAAAAATGGTAGTCCACAAGTCTGGTTCACCCTTGGGAGCAATTTCCAAATGTCTGAAGGTACCACATTCATCTGTACAAACAATAGTATGCAAGTATAAACACCATGGGACCACGCAGCTGTCATACCGCTCAGGAAGGAGACGCGTTCTGTCTCCAAGAGATGAATGTACTTTGGTGCGAAAAGTGCAAATCAATCCCAGAACATCAGCAAAGGACCTTGTGAAGATGCTGGAGGAAACAGGTACAAAAGTATCTATATCCACAGTAAAACGAGTCCTATATCGACATAACCTGAAAGGCCGCTCAGCAAGGAAGAAGCCACTGCTCCAAACCCGCCATAAAAAAGCCAGACTACGGTTTGCAACTGCACATGGTGACAAAGATGGTACTTTTTGGAGAAATGTCCTCTGGTCTTATGAAACAAAAATATAACTGTTTGGCTATAATGACCATTGTTATATTTAGAGAAAAAAGGGGGACGCTTGCAAGCCGAAGAACACCATCTCAACCGTGAAGCACGGGAGTGGCAGCATCATTTTGTTGGGGTGCTTTTCTGCAGTAGGGACTGGTGCACTTCACAAAATAGATGGCATCATGAGGAGGAAAATTATGTGGATATATTGAAGCAACATCTCAAGACATCAATCAGGAAGTTAAAGCTAGTTCGCAAATGGGTCTTCCAAATGGTCAATCACCCCAAGCATACTTCCAAAGTTGTGGCAAAATGGCTTAAGGACAACAAAGTCAAGGTATTGGAGTGGCCATCACAAAGCCCTGACCTCAATCCTAGAGAAGATTTGTGGACAGAACAGAAAAAGCGTGTACGAGCAAGCAGGCCTACAAACCTGAATCAGTTACACCAGCTCTGTCAGGAGGAATTGGCCAAAATTCACCCAACTTATTGTGGGAAGCTTGTGGAAGGCTACCCGAAACGTTTGACCCAAGTTAAACAATTGAAAGGCAATGCTACCAAATACTAATTGAGTGTATGTAAACTTCTGACCCTCTGTGAATGTGATGAAAGAAATAAAAGCTGAAATAAATCATTCTCTCTACTATTATTCTGACATTTCACATTCTTAAAATAAAGTGGTGATCCTAACTGACCTAAGACAGATAATTTTTACTAGGATTACATTTCAGGAATTGTGAAAAACTGAGTTTAAATGTATTGGCTAAGGTGTATGTAAACTTCCGAGTTCAACTGTACATGTGCACGCACCACTTTTCTGTTTTCCGTTTTCAAAATAAAAATCCATTTAAATTACAGGTTGTAATGCAACAAAATAGGAAAAACGCCAAGGGGGATGAATACTTTTGCAATGCACTGTAGACACAGTGTAACACAGAGGGGTAGGGTTTGGGATACAAAGTCAAAGGAGTAGAGGAAAGGCAGTGGGTGGGATGGAAAGAAGGATGGAATAGGGTGGGGAAAGGGGTTGAGGTGGGTGGAAGATGGGGTGGGAGAAGGTGAAATTGGGTGGAATAAAAGGGAAGATTAAGGGAAATGGAAATGAAAGTCTTTGTCCTGGCCTGTGACAGGTGTGAGAGGGTAGGTAGGGATGAGTTAATGGATGTCTCATGGGGTGTGTGTGGGTGTGTGTTTGTGTGTGTGTGTGTGTGTGTGTGTGTGTGTGTGTGTGTGTGTGTGTGTGTGTGTGTGTGTGTGTGTGTGTGTGTGTGCGTGAGATATGATCAGGGCTGGTCAAATTGATGGCTGTCCCCATCAGGCGTTGATGTGCTCTCCGCATGTCTTAAATAGGAGAGAGCCTGGCTGACCATCTGACCATCTGCTGGCCAGACACACACTTCCATTATTCATACACACACACACACACACACACACACACACACACACACACACACACACACACACACACACACACACACACACACACACACACACACACACACACACACACACACACACACACACACACACAGGCATAGACACACATACAGACACACACACACACACAGGACGGGGTACATGAAGTGATGAGGGAAGTGGAGATTTTAGCATGTAAATCTGGGTGGGGCAAACAATTTTTTTTGGGGGGGGGATGCATGCCAATCACTACACAATACAACACTAAACACTAAACTAAACAACACTAAACGCTAAACTATAACAGTGACAAACGGTGCCCACAAACTGTTAGGGCCTACTTAAAGCTGTCCCAACAGCAGAGTCCCAACAGCAGTCCAAACACCTTACCACTGCTACACCTGGCTATCATCAGAGCCTTGTCTGGTAGCCAAACAGTTATTTCAGCCTCATTTACTGCCTTTTCAAAAAACATAGCTGATATGGATGACTTGCTTAAACAAATGTGGTTTCTAATGACTATTGAGATGTACAAACTATGTCATAAGGGGACAACAAGCGGATAAGAAGCAATCCGTAATTTTGATTAAGACATTAATGAGCGAGCTAGGACGGACGTAGTCAGTATAACTATTTGTTCAGCACTTTTGAAATGTATAGCCCGAGTATTCAGAACATGGGCCGTTCTTACAGTGTTTTCCCTGTACATCAGATCAGAACCGTGGATAAATAAAGGGGGCATATAAGTTGTCTTGAACTCACTGAAGTCAGATTTCCCAGATCCGAATTAACAGTTGTTTTGAGTGTGGCAAAAATCATGCTGTATTGACGGCAAGGCCAATGTTGAATATTTATCATTTTGACGTCATTTTATCTGTGGCCAATGACATTGAGCCTTCTTGGATAGGCACTTCTAATGTAACTCTATGACACACAAGGGGCATGAATTTTCGAGCTCTACCCTTAGATTTGGCGGTGATGTAGTGACCCCATGAGTGACAGAACACTGAGCCAATCACGGCACAACTAGAGAATATTACGAACCCCTACATTTTCCACTGGCTGCCCCACCACCACAGAAAGCACTGAGCTAGGCTGAAACACCTGCATTTTGGAGCTGCCTTACTCAAGAAAGCAAAAAAGAGACTGTGTTTGTATTTTACCTTTATTTAACTAGGCAAGTCAGTTAAGAACAAATTATTATTTTCAATGATGGCCTAGGAACAGTGGGTTTTCTGCCTTGTTCATGGACAGAACGACAGATTTTTACCTTGTCAACTCTGAGATTTGATCTTGCAACCTTTCGGTTACTAGTCCAACGTATGAGGCTTTATTAACTCAATTATATATTTTTTTTTACATTTTCAAACTGAAATGTGACACGTATTAATGCCAAAGTAACATGCAAAACATGTTTTTTTGCAAAAAATGTGGGGCTCAAATCAGGTGGGGGGCCTTTACAGATATCTGTAAAGGCCTCTATGCAACCTGAAATAGAGCCTCTTTGATACCGACAGGGCCTCTTTGATACATGGCCTCTCTGCTACCATGATAGGGCCTCTTTGCTACTTGGTAGGGCCTCTTTGATACTGGCAAAATTATAGGGCCTCCTTGCACTTTGTGTTCTCCTGAGATCTATGGGCTATATAACTCTATAGGGCCTCTATGTAACATTTTCACCAAAGGGCTTCCTTGTAACGTGACTTATCTATACATGTGGAAATCCCATGTCCCCCTGTGAACAATTAATGCTAGAAAACTGTAATTGAAATAAATGTTATTGATTTGGCAAATGGTCCTTCAAAATGTTCCATTCATCCGTATGGAACGACCCCTGACCTCTGTGTAAAATATGAGGACTTAGTAGTAGAGACGTGCTTTGGCTATGTCAACTGGGAACTAGTCCTGAAATGGTGTTTCAAGTAGCTTAACTGTATCTCTTTCCAAGCTCAAGATATGTTCAAACATCTACTAATTACTGGTCCAAATTGTCATACCACTTTGTGCAAAGTCAAATCTAGGCACTGCAGCCCAAAGCTTTGACCTGCACTCTTCTCCTTTGCAAGGTGTTATCACTCTAAGTACGGTGTGCATGCAAAAGGATTTGGCTGTGGACTAATGTACTCCTGAAATACAGCCCTTAAATGCAATTAACAGAAGAGGTTATAGGAACATTCTGACAAAGTTTGAACCCTCTGAACCATGGAGAAAATAAGCGAGAACAATCTGATTACTAGCTACCTAGTTGATAGCCCTCAACAACTGATAAAAAAAACTATTATTCTCTCTTATTTTAGATATTGCTACCAGATAGGGCCTCTCTGCAACTTCTCTCTAATTGAATTACATGTAAATGTGACATATTTTTCTAGCATTGAAAAAGCATAATAGAAGAATGAGAATGAGAGAGAGGGAGAGGGAGAGGGAGAGAGAGAGAGGTGAACTGTGACCCTGGAGTCTGGAGCTGAAATGGAAAGAGGAGAGAAAAATGACAGTGAATCGTGCTGGCTGTGCTTCAGTGGCCATGGGAGAAGAGCATCTTAATCTCGGGGTGACACACACAACACACACAGTGGAGGATATAGGGTGTGTTTGCTAGGTTTGTCTGGCAGACTGGGTTGTATTTGCTCTGAGTAGACATCATCATTTACACTCAACATGGGGACAGGGATGACAGGACAGGCAATCACATGGACCAGTGTGTGCGTGTGCTTGTGAAGAAGCATTGAAACACGTTGTCGAAGCCGAAACACGTTGCAGTTGTGTGTCTTGGTATTAGAAATGTACCGAAGGTTGATCTGATCCTTCTATATGTATATTACCTGTAAATACAGTACCAGTCAAAAGTTTGTACACACCTACTAATTCGAGGGTTTTCTTTATTTTTTTTTAAACTATTTTTGACATTGTAGAATAATAGTGAAGACAGTGCTTCATAGTGCTTCAACAAAGTACTGAGTAAAGGGTCTGAATAATTAAGTCATTCAGTTTTTATTTTTAATACATTTGCAAACATTTCTTAAAACCTGTTTTTGCTTTGTCATTATGGGATATTGTGTGTAGATTGATGAGGGAAATGCTTCTCTTTATCTGTTCTCTTTTAATATGAATACTCCGTCAGGATGAGAACACACAGAAAAAAGCAGACTCAATTATTGATTTCCTTCTCTTAAAAATTCTTCTCTTAGAAATCCTCACCATTTTTTCATCTCTCCCAGTCACTTCTCTTAGATTACGTACCATGCCTCGTATTTAGTATGACTGTCTGATCATGAATAAAAGAAAAGAGAAATGAAACTAGGACACAAACAAAAGAGAAGTAGAGAATCCATCCTCCTCTTCACTTACTGGCGTGACTGTGAGAGGCAGAATGGTTAGATGCATTGAAAGGAGAAGTGTCCTCAAACTCAGGTCAGCCAAATCTTAAAGTACCTCCTTTTACAGCAGACCTGTGAGGATGCAGTGAATGTCTCCTGTCTCGCCTTGTCAACTCTGCTCACCTGTGGTGTTTGAAATCATCCCTCTTTGTCTTTCCTTCTCAATCTTTTTCTGCTTTGTTTCCTGTCTTCTTACTTTCCTCTCGCTTTCTTTCTTTCTTTCTTTCTTTCTTTCTTTCTTTCTTTCTTTCTTTCTTTCTTTCTTTCTTTTTCTCTCTCTCTCTCTCTCTCTCTCTCTCTTCCTCTTCCTCGCCCTCTCTCCCTGTCTCTTTGTATGTGTCCATTTCCCATATTTTTCATCAATTTTTCTTATCTTTATTTGTGCATCTCTCAATATCCTTTTCTCTTTTTCCTTCCCCAGCCCTGAGAGGCTGATATCTGTTCATCTATCCAAACAGTCCATCCTCTCAAGGCTTTAGAACATAAAGTTGTGTAATCCTGTTGTTGTCGTGAGCAGATAGATAAACATCCAGTTCTTTACCTTTGGTTCTACACAACACAGGACATAAGCCTTTCACAATAGGGCTCAAGGTAGTGTTGCTACTGAATTCTGAAGCAGTTTCAGCCTTAATCTTTCAGGTATAGTGGAAACTCAATGGCTGTTGTTGAGATATAAAAAAAGTTAATGTTAGAGCTACAGCATTTCTTGACATTGATATTGACCACCTTTGATTGCACAGTGTGTCCTTATTTGGTCGTGAACGTGTTGTCTTTCAGCGCTTTGGATTGAATGGCTGCTCACTTTGCTTGTGGAGCAGAATTTTTTTTTACTTCCTATTGTCGAGACTGATGTTACATCAGGTTACATCAGGTGAACTAAGTTGGATTAAACTTCGCCCAAGGTCCATCTCATAGAAATATAATTAATAGAACAGGCTTGGAATGGCTAACCCTGGCAATTTGACTGGTAAACTCATGGGTACACTCTCAATGGCTACCTGGTATTGTGATGCAATAATTTCCATGGTAATGTAGAATGTTCATTCAAATATGCTAACTGATGTGGCTCAAGAAATGGAATGTCTTTTTTGTATTGTCAGTTGAGTTGAATAATCAAATCACAGCACATATTGATGGGTACACTTCCTGCTTTTACTTCCTGCTTTGCTCCTATGGGTAAACTCGCAATGGCCGCCAGTCCGCCCATTATGCCATCATTGTCTTGAATGGGGACGCCCGTTCTATTCATTCTATTTCTATTGTCCATCTCACCTCAGTGTGTGCAGGAGAGGCTGGTGGGAGGAGCTATAGGAGCACGGGCTCATAGGTAATGGCTGGAATGGAATAAATGGAACGGTATCAAACATACGGAAACCACATGTAAGATTTGGTTTAATTGATTCCATTCCAGCCATTACAATGAGCCCGTCCTCCTATAGCTCCTCCCACCAGCCTCCTCTGAGTGTGTGTGTCTGTCTGTCAATGAGGCATTGTCACCTGTACTGCCTTTTATGGAATTATTTAAATGTATTTCCCATATTCATGCCTTTAATTGACCATTTAGCATTTTTGTTGACGTGGCTCAGCCTCCCCGCGTAAATAACACACTTGTTTTCCAACTCGCAGCTCTCGCCGCCGCCACCAACTAGACGATTGGACTAAATTGCCTACCTTTCATTTGTTTTTGTTTTTCCGCTCGGGCGGAGTAATAGGCGTTAGGCATTTCCCTCCTTCCCTCCATTCTCAACCCCCTCTCCTATCTGGAAGAGCTGCATTCGCCAGACTCATAACTCATATAAGGGGTGC
>NC_042977.1:18386734-18464234 GCF_901001165.1 Salmo trutta
CTCCCGTTCTTCCCTCCCTCTCTCTCTGTTGGCTCTGGTTCTCTCTGAGGACAGACGCTCCCTGTCTTTCCTGTCTGCAGTTTGAGTACTGTTTTTTCAGTGTTTGAAGGTAACGGCAGGAGATCGATTTGATGAATGGTCTTTATGAGTGTATCGTGTCGATGGCCTGATGGCAGCACTGCAGTCGTGGGCAGAGGAACACTGCACTGAATATATTAATCTTTCTCTCTCTCTCTCCATCTTTCCATCTCTCTCTATATCTCTCTCCCTTTCTCTCTTTCTCTCTTTCTCTCTCTCTCTCTCTCTCTCTCTCTCTCTCTCTCTCTCTCTCTGTCTCTCTCTCTCTGTCTCTCTCTGTCTCTCTCTGTCTGTCTGTCTGTCTGTCTGTCTGTCTGTCTGTCTGTCCTGTCTGTCTGTCTGTCTGTCTGTCTGTCTGTCTGTCTGTCTGTCTGTCTGTCTGTCTGTCTGTCTGTCTGTCTGTCTGTCTGTCTGTCTCTCTCTCTCTGTCTATCTCATCCTGTCTGTCTCTTTTTTTCTCTCTCCCTCCGTCTCTCTCATATCCCCTCATGCTGCCACGCTTACCCCTCTCTACCCCCAGGTCATTAACACCAATATTAAGTGTTTTGTGAATCCACAGCCTCTCCATCTCTCCTCTCTGCTTCCCGCCCATAAAAACACAGCTACCATAATGACACGGCCACACTTTACAATTGGGGGGCAAGGGAAAGAGAAGATCAATCTCCAATATGAAGGGCAAAGCAAGCTATTAGAGCTGAGTACAAAACCAAATGGGTTTGTGTGTTTATTTTCTTTATAGAAAGGGAAGCTATGAAAGTGTTATCAGATTGTTGATCGGTGAGCGTATTGGGATGCAACCCCCCTGGTGTCATTACAAACAGGGTAAACCAAATGGAAGAGAGAACGCTACAGTGGATCTGGGCAAGAAGGATGAAGAGAGAGAAAAATAGGGTTGGAGAGGGACACAGAATGAGGGATAGAGATATGAACAAAGAGAGACAGAATCGAGAAATGGAGAGGGGAACAGTGAAATGGAAATAAACAGACAGAGAGATGGTGATAGATACTAGTAGGGGTAGAGAGAGGGATAAAGAGAGGGATGGAGAGAGGGATGGAGAGAGGGATACAGAGAGGGATGGAGAGAGGGATACAGAGAGGGATGGAGAGAGGGATGGAGAGAGGGATGGAGAGAAGGATAGAGAGAGGGATAGAGAGAGGAGAGAGGGATGGAGAGAGGGATGGAGAGAGGGATGGAGAGAGGGATGGAGAGAGGGATACAGAGAGGGATGGAGAGAGGGATGGAGAGAGGGATGGAGAGAAGGATAGAGAGAGGGATAGAGAGAGGAGAGAGGGATGGAGAGAGGGATACAGAGAGGGATGGAGAGAGGGATGGAGAGAGATAGCGTCAGAAACTAAACACTCCACTCCTGTTCATCACAACCTGTTTCCCTTGACTCTAACGTCCATAATACATTCAAACAACATACGTATGTGCTCAGACCGTAACGCATGTACTAAACATACACAGCGCGGAACCTGAGATGTTATTTAACAGACGGGGCCTTGGGCGGAGGAGAGGACAGGGAGGGGGGGGGTAGCGGAGACTAGAGAATTCCATTATCACCAAGATGACAGGTGATGATTCCTTTTCTATTTGCTTCCACTCTGAGGTCAGAGGCGATGCCATGGTGGAGTGCAGGGGGCGGAGAAAATTGTTATTGACGTTTTTACTATTAGTAGATTTTCTTTGCTTGTTATATGCTGGCATCCAGGCTTTATCAAACATTGATAGGGGGATGAACAATGTAAGGGTGGATGTCATCCCAGATGTTAGGTTTTAAAGCAATTTTCAAGGGGTCAAAGGTCAATTCTGGTGATAATGGCTGCTCTACTTTATGTTATTTCACATTGAAGCCTGTACATCAACAACTGTTCTGCAGGAGAGATACGTGTTTGATGGTATCCGGAAATTGTCAATTGAATAAAGGGAAGGATGCGATGTTCCGTGATTCCTGGAACATTAATCATGTCATGGAACACGTACCGACAGGACATTCACTAAAACTGTGTGTGTGTGTGTGTGTTTGTGTGTTTAGCCTAAGCCTAGCTCTGTCATACACACTCACGCACATTTTAAGAGCAATTACACACACATTCCCCGCACAGTAGATAAGCCTGTACACATTATTCCACAGAATGTTCATTGTTGTCTCGACCTTTTGGTGGCACAAATAAGATGCTTAACAATGGATGTCCAGAGCCACATAAATGCAGAGTATATAGCACTAAGCACCTTGAGAACACAGGACTACACAGTGGATCAACACGGTGCCTCTGTGTATACAGAGGTTCGTCCTTTAAAAGTTGCAGCGTACCACAGCACAGCTTGCATGGTGTCACAGAATTCTATGGCATGTTATTTAAGTGTCAGCCATTGTTACCATTAATGCTAGTTATTGCTAGTTTGACCACCAGAGGGTGTCTTTGAGAAGCATTTGATAGCCTTCAATAGTGGCTGTACTAGAGAATTTAAAACATTTTTATAGTAAGGGGACTGATTCTAAGAAATGTAGCTTAATTAATTTGATTAATATTATGGTGTTTCTATTCCAAAAAAAACTGAAAAATTTTACATGACTCTTCACAATAAATACATAGAGGATTAAATACATAGAGGATTGGAGGATTCTAAATTAAAACCAAAAGTTGCCTCATGGGTCTCCCGGTGGCAGCTGTCACAGGTATCGAACCTGCATCTGCATTTTGAACTGTGATGCAGTGTTTTAGACAGGTGCACCACTCGGGAGGCCCCATCCTCAAAGTATCAAAATACAGAGAGGTGTTGGTAAAGGTATATTATCCTGCTAATAGCCCATAATAGGCTATTATAATACTGTACATGATGTCCAGGTAAGGATAACCAAAACATTTCTTTATTAAAGACTATCAGAAAGAATGTTGGTAGAGTACTTCTTTATTTTGATCCAAAGTCACTCAGCTTCATGTAGGTGCCGGGCTATATGACTGTGCCATCAACTTGATTATATACAGTTGAAGTCAGAAGTTTAGAAACACTTAGGTTGGAGTCATTATGACGAGTTTTTCAACCACTCCACACATTTCTTGTTAACACACTATAGTTTTGACAAGTCGGTTAGAACATCTACTTTGTGTATGACACAAGTCATTTTTACAACAATTGTTTACAGACAGATTATTTCACTTATAATTCAGTGTATCACAATTCAAGTGGGTCAGAAGTTTACATACACTGAGTTGACTGTACCTTTAAACAGCTTGGAAAATCCCAGAAAATTATGTCATAGCTTTAGAAACTTCTGATACGGTAATTGACATCATTTGAGTCAATTGGAGGTGTACCTGTGGATGTATTTGAAGGCCTACCTTCAAACTCAGTGCCTCTTTGCTTGACATCATGGGAAAATCAAAAGAAATCAGCCAAGACCTCAGAAAGAAATTGTAGACCTCCACAAGTCTGGTTCATCCTTGGGAGTAATTTCTAAACACCTGAAGGTACCACATTCATCTGTACAAACAATAGTATGCAAGTATAAACACCATGGGACCACGCAGCTGTCATACTGCTCAGGAAGGAGACGCGTTCTGTCTCCTAGAGATGAACGTACTTTGGTGCGAAAAGTGCAAATCAAATCCCGAACAACAGCAAAGGACCTTGTGAGGATGCTGGAGGAAACAGGTACAAAAGTATCTATATCCACAGTAAAACGAGTCCTATATCGACATAACCTGAAAGGCCGCTCAGCAAGGAAGAAGCCACTGCTCCAAACCCGCCATAAAAAAGCCAGACTATAACCTCCTGAGACGCTCCACGGTCCAGAACCTCCTGAGACGCTCCACGGTCCAGAACCCCCTGAGACGCTCCACGGTCCAGAACCTCCTGAGACGCTCCACGGTCCGGAACCTCCTGAGACGCTCCACGGTCCGGAACCTCCTGAGACGCTCCACGGTCCGGAACCTCCTGAGACGCTCCATGGTCCGGAACCTCCTGAGACGCTCCACGGTCCGGAACCTCCTGAAACGCTCCACGGTCCGGAACCTCCTGAGACGCTCCACGGTCCGGAACCAACCATCAGCTCCATGACCGGAGCCTTCCCCTGTGCCGATGCCCAGTCTGAGCACGGCGTCCAGTCCAGCTCCAAGGCCAGAGTCTTCTTCTGCGTTGGTGCTCAGTCCAGACACAGTGTCCAGTCCAGCTCCATGGGCGGAGCCTTCCCCGGCGCCGATGCCTAGTCTGAGCACGGCGCCCAGTCCAGCTCCAAGGCCAGAGTCTTCTTCTGCATTGGTGCCCAGTCTAGGCACAGCGTCCAGTCTGGGTCCAGGGCTGGATCCGCAGGATGAGCAGGTTCTTCGGCCCGCACCAGAGCCGCCTCCAATGCTGGCGGATCTGCAGGATGAGAGGGTTCTTCATCCTGCACCAGAGCATCCACCGATACTAGACACCCCCCCTAATCCTCCCTTTTTGTTTCAGGTTTTGCGGTCGGAGTCCGCACCTTTGGGGGGGCTACTGTCACGTCCTGACCATAGAGAGCTTTTATTTTCTATGGTAGAGTAGGTCAGGGCGTGACTGGGGGGCTAGTCTAGTTTATTATTTCTATGTGTCGTTCTAGGTTTGTTTTTCTATGTTGGTGATTGTGTATGATTCCCAATTAGAGGCAGCTGGTAATCGTTGTCTCTAATTGGGGATCATACTTAAGTAGCTTGTTTTTCACTTGGGTTATGGGATATTGTTTATGTTTAGTTGCACTGTAGTCACGGTTCGTCTATTCTTTATTTGTTTTTTATTTTTCTAAGTTTCACTTTCTCATAAATTATGTCGAACGCTACTCACGCTGCGCCTTGGTCCGATCATTATTATGATGAACGTCACAGTTTGGCCATAATGACCATTGTTATGTTTGGAGGAAAAAGGGGGAGGCTTGCAAGCCGAAGAACACCATCCCAACCGTGAAGCACGTGGGTGGCAGCATCATGTTGTGGGGGTGCTTTGAAGCAGGAGGGACTGGTGCACTTCACAAAATACATGGCATCATGAAGATGGAAAATGATGTGGATATATTGAAGCAACATCTCAAGACATCAGTCAGGAAGTTAAATCTTGGTCGCAAATGGGTCTTCCAAATGGACAATGACCCCAAGCATACTTCCAAAGTTGTGGCAAAGTGGCTTAAGAACAACAAAGTCAAGGTTTTGGTGTGGCCATCACAAAGCCCTGACCTCAATCCTATAGAATATGTGTGGGCAGAACTGAAAAAGCGTGTGCGAGCAAGAAGGCCTACAAACCTGACTCAGTTCCTCTGTCAGGAGGAATGGGCCAAAATTCAACCAACTTATTGTGGGAAGCTTGTGGAAGGCTACCCGAAACGTTTGACCCAAGTTAAACAATTGAAAGGCAATGCTACCAAATACTAATTGAGTGTATGTAAACTTCTGACCCACTGGGAATGTGATGAAAGAAATAAAAGCTGAAATAAATCATTCTCTCTACTATTATTCTGACATTTCATATTCTTAAAATAAAGTGGTGATCCTAACTGACCTAAGACAGGGAATTTTTACTAGGATTAAATGTCAAGAATGTATTTGGCTAAGGTGTATGTAAACTTCCAACTTCAACCGTATAACAATATTTTGGAGGTTATTTCATTTTCAAAAAAACGTAATCTGAATAAAGGCCAAAATAATATTTGTTAAGGCCAAAACATTTATTTATGTTTTTAGAGGGAGAGAAACGCTAGACCAATTGTGTGCCGCCCTATCACATTCGGATGTGATACAGCTCACCGCTATTTCAGTGGATACAGCTGGAGAACTGCAAGGTAATCCCATTGTGCGCCACTCGGGAGCCATGACCAATATGACCAATATATACTGTCCTGCTAATAACAGGGTTAATAATATATCTGTGAGAATATCCAAGGGGCTTTTATATAATTCTAAATTAATAGTAATAATGGCTTTGTTTAAAAATAACAGTATTTTGGAGACTATTTCGTTTTCAAATAACGTAAAATGAGCGAGAAAAGGCCATTCATCAACATGGGGTGAGAGACTGTTTCTAATTTGTAAACAAAGCCAATTTGTTACTTAGAATTATTTATTTGTGTTTTTAGAGGGAGAGAAACTAAAAACCTACAGTCATCTCATGGATCTCCTAGTTAAGGCCGGCACAGGTATTGAACCAGCGTCTGTAGCAACACAGTTTGGACTGCGATGCACTGTCTTAGACCACCGCGCCACTAAGGCGCTGTACAACGTGATCAGTCGGGTGTAGGCTACAGTATTACAGAGACATAGTAGCACCTTGGGACCCAAAAGCATAACCAGTGCTCTAACCAGTGCTCCCCTTGCGCTGGTCTGGAGCAATGAAGTAGTGACGCAGGGTACCGTACTAAACCGCAAATTACCTTTAAGTCCCGCAGCATAATCGCAAAACTTTTAGTGGAGCAACCACTGTATCATCCAATAGTACACATTACAGTCTCCTTTATGGTGTGTGTGTGTGTGTGTGTGTGCGTGTGTGCGTGTGTGTGCGCGCGCGCGCGTGTGTGTGTGTGTGTGTGTGTGTGTACCTGTAAGGAATACCAACGTTTTTATCTATTTATTCCGAGGCTAAAGGTTATACCGAAAAGTGAAATTGTCCGATCTATATTACATTGCTCATCTCTTACATAACATAAAACAAGGCTACAGAGCATATTTGTGTTTCCACAGTAGATATCCACCAGCAAAACACATTTAATTCTACCATTTTATAAACCAGTGAGTTTAAGGGGATGGAAAGGTAGTGCAGAGTCCAACCAGACATTATCTGAGACGCCCACGGGGCCTTTCTGGTGTGGTGAAAGATGGCGGTCATTTGGACAGACAAGGGTTGAGGATCCCCCCCAGACTGTAGTGGAGTGGGGGGTGGCGGGAAGAGGAGAGAAGAGGAGAGGGGAGGAAAGGCGAGCCCTGAACAGGCTGTAATAATGAACAGGCCGCGCTGAAAGGGACAGGTCCCTGTAATGTTGATGAATGGTCATTACTGGTTAGAGACGAGGGGAGACGGGGATGAGGAGAGAGGAGGATGAGAGAGAGAGAGGAATGGGAGTACGAGAGATGAGGAGGGGTGGATTACAAGGGGAGTGATGGGTAGAGAAAGAGAGACAGATGAAAGGGGGAAGAGGGGAGAGAAAGGAGAGGATAGAAGGAAGTAAGCAAGGCGGAGAGACAAGGAGAGAGAGGATGAGGAGAGAGAGGATGAGGAGAGAAAGTGTGGGACAGAGGGCACCACATTGAAAAATGATTGAATTTGCACCTCAGATTTCTGTAAACTCATCTCTCATGTCAGCAGTGTCATGGCTCTCGCCCTCCCCATTTTCTCTCCTTCCTCCCTCTTTCTTTCTTCAGATGTACACGTCCTATCTTTCTTTTTAAAACAGTGATTGATATTGCAGTCTTTTTAACGATTTTCCACTTCTTTAAGGAGAGAGACAGAGAGGTCATGAGCAGATGAGCTCCTGCATTTTTCAGCATGTTCTTAAAAAAAGATTGATTTAGAATTAGATGAACTAGGATTTTTTGGCAAGGACATATACAGGATACTACCCTCCACAACATAACCTCCAAATCCAATACAAAACTCAAGACCTACAACCTGATTTTGGACGGAATTACGGAATTGCCTGGAAGGCTTACAACTACCAAAGATTATTATTCCCAAGCTATACAGCAAAATGCTCTGGCGAACAGAGACCTGAGAACACCATCCAACCTGGAACTGAGTGAGTAATGTTTAGTCTGAAGCTATATTTTAATTCCAAAAGCCAAGAAAGAAAATACACTACAATGATATATTTTACTTTCTAAGAATTGATTGCTAAGTTAAGGCTACCAAGCTTGATACAACTTCAATTAGCACTGACGTGTCAAGTGAGAGGTGTCAAAGCCCTTGAGCCTAACAACGGCAGGAGAGCCCCAACCAAATGGAGCGGCCTTAGAAGCACCCTCCCACTGTTCAGAGGTAATTAAAACAGTACCCTCTGTATGTAAAGAATAATAAGACACGAAAAGAGTACACAATGAACCTCCTTATGGAAAATCAAGAGACTTTTTGCTGACTATTATAAAAATGGAACAATAAGCAAACTTATCTTCCACACAGACCATCCCCTGGCATGGCACAGTGCTATATTAACCAGACCATCCCCTGGCATGGCACAGTGCTATATTAACCTGACCATCCCCTGGCATGGCACAGTGCTATATTAACACACTACCCCTCTGTTGGGGGGGGGGGGTGTTACCGTTGGGTGGAAACTCAACATACTAGACAACGAGGACTCTGAGTCAGCTAATATAAATCTCTATAAGTCTGGAACAGTATTGGTACAGGGCAACCACAAACAGTTTCAGCTGGACTTTCACCTAATCAAAGAATTAGCTCAGCAGGAGAAGCTCTCCCTTGAGAAAGATACCCCCACCCCGAGTGGGTCAGACCAGACCTCTTCATTACATAACCCCACAGACGAGCACCCCCAAGTGGAAAGTCAACCTCCCAGCACAGAGTACTACTCCCTCATTGAAATGAGGGATACATTCACCCAGCTGGAGGTAAGGCAGGTGGAACAGTAGGTGAACACACTCCAGTCAGCACAGACCCAGACAACAGTCCAGCACAACAGCACCCCCTTAACTAGACCTAGAGAGCAGGAGGTAGAGAGAGACATATCTGCACTCTGGACTGTAGTGAGACAACATCTACAGGAGAAAGAGCAGGAGCAGGAGAAGAACAGAGCACTAGAGGAGAGGATCAGACTGCTGGAGGAGAGGGTGAGGGGAATGGAGGAGAGGATCAGACTGCTGGAGGAGAGGGTGAGGGGGATGGAGGAGAGGATCAGACTGCTGGAGGAGAGGGTGAGGGGGATGGAGGGAGAGGATCAGACTGCTGGAGGAGAGGGTGACGGGGATGGAGGAGAGGATCAGACTGCTGGAGGAGAGGGTGAGGGGGATGGAGGGAGAGGATCAGACTGCTGAAGGAGAGGTTGAGGGGGATGGAGGAGAGGATCAGACTGCTGGAGGAGAGGGTGAGGGGGATGGAGGAGAGGATCAGACTGCTGAAGGAGAGGTTGAGGGGGATGGAGGAGAGGATCAGACTGCTGGAGGAGAGGATCAGACTGCTGGAGGAGAGGGTGAGGGAGATGGAGGGAGAGGATCAGACTGCTGGAGGAGAGGGTGAGGGTGATGGAGGGAGAGGATCAGACTGCTGGAGGAGAGGGTGAGGGGGATGGCGTGTGACAGAGAAGTGACTACCCCCGCAGAGAAGCCAGCAGAACAGCCCACCTCAGCTCCCAACAAAAGTCTCGACAGCACAGCAGAACAGTCCACCCCAGACCCTGACCATAGCGTCGACAACTGAGCGGGACAGACAAATGAAGAAGCCCAAGCCCAGGGGATCCCACCCCCTCTGATCACCCCCCGTCAGCCACCCTGATAGCCCTCCTGACAACCCCCCCACACTCACTGAGGACGTACACAAAACACAGATTGTACTCCTTATGGACTCAAACGGGAAATATATACAAGAAAAAAAACTTTTCCCAAACACAGAGTGTCTAAACTCTGGTGTCCAGACACCCAGCCTTCCCTAGACCTTCTGTCTGAGGACCAACTAGGGTCACCCAGCCACATAATAATACACACAGGCACAAACGACCTGAGAGCACAGCAGGAAAGGGTGGCCACAGTACTCAAGGGAATGATTGGAAAAGCTTCTTCTACTTTCCCCAACGCACAAGTGGTTATTTCCACCCTGCTACCATACAGCGGGTAAACGCAAGTATTTCTCGTGACTGTGCCTCAAAACCAAATGTTTTCCTGGCCCACCATTCCAACCTGGATTTGAACAGCTTTTACGACCAGGTCCATCTATACAAGGCAGCAGTGCCCACCTTCGCCCAGGACATCGCTCTCAAACACAGCCCCAACACTTCACACAGGAGCAACAGATCAATAGACACCCCGCCCAGACCAGCGAGACACTCTCCCAGACCTGCGGGACCCCCCCCCCCCCATCCACACCTCCACCCCAACAAATCAACACCCCCCCAAGTCAACCATGCCCACACCCCATTTAGACCCCTCAGATCAGACCTTTGCCCCTCCTTCACATTGCATGCCCCCCACTCCCGCAAAGAGGGTCTCAACATGGAAGTCACACATATGCCCATGCCGTGAGCAGGCAAACAGGCCCAATCCCCACTCTTACACTAGCCCAAGCTAATGGAATGTACCACAGAAGCTCAGCAGGCTCTGCTCACACTTACTGGCCTGAGACAAAACCACACGACCCACAACATTGGACACTTTATGGAACAGAAAGTCTTCACTATCTCATCCTGGAATATCCAAGGCCTGAGGTCATCTGCCTTTGGCCTAAAGAGCAGGAACCTGGACTTCATCAAAGAAATCGGAAATACAGACATTGCCATCCTACAAGAAACATGGTATAGAGGAGACGGACCCACTGGTTGCCCTCTAGGTTACAGAGAGCTGGTAGTCCCATCCACCAAACTACCAGGTGTGAAACAGGGAAGGGACTCAGGGGGTATGCTAATTTGGTATAGAGCAGACCTAACTAAATTAATGAAAACAGGAACATTTTACATTTGGCTAGAAATTCAAAAGGAAATGATCTTAACAGAGAAAAATTTCCTCCTGTGTGCAACCTATATCCCCCCAATGGAATCCCCATAGTTTAATGAAGACGGCTTCACCATCCTGGAGGTGGAAATCAATCATTTCCAGGCCCAGGGACATGTACTAGTCTGTGGTGACCTAAATTCCAGAACCGGACAAGAACCTGACACCCTCAGCACACAGGGGGACAAACACCTGCCTGGAGGTGACAGCATTCCCTCCCCCATATTCCCCCCTAGGCACAACTATGACAACATAACCAACAAAAACAGGTCACAACTCCTGCAGCTCTGTCCCACGCTGGGTATGTGCATAGTTAATGGTAGGCTTCGAGGGGACTCCTATGGTAGGTACACCTATAGCTCATCTCTTGGCAGTAGTACTGTAGACTACTTTATCACTGACCTCAACCCAGAGTCTCTCAGAGTGTTCACAGTCAGCCCACTGACACCCCTATCAGATCACAGCAAAATCACAGTCTACTTGAACAGAGTAATACTCAATCATGAGTCATCAAAGCCAAAGGAACTGAGTAATATTAAGAAATGCTATAGATGGAAGGAATGTAGTGTGGAAACCTACCAAAAAAAACAATTAGGCAACAACAAATTCAATCCCTTTTAGACAACTTCCTGGACAAAACGTACCACTGTAATAGTGAAGGTGTAAACTTAGCAGTAGAAAATCTAAACAGTATATTTGACCTCTTAGCTTCCCTATCAAATCTAAAATGTCAAACAGAAAACATGGGATATGCATCAACATCAACCTTGGGAAAATGTCAAATTGGCTTTTTACCAAATGATCGTACAACAGACCACGTATTCACCCTGCACACCCTAATTGACAAACAAACAAACCAAAACAAAGGCAAAGTCTTCTCATGCTTTGTTGATTTGTTGAAAGCCTTCGACTCAATTTGGCTTGAGGGTCTGCTATACAAATTGATGGGAAGTGGTGTTAGGGGGAAAACATAAGAAATTCTAGAATCCATGTACACAAACAACAAGCGTGTGGTTAAAATTGGCAAGAAACACACACATTTCTTCCCATAGAGCCGTGGGGTGAGACAGGGATGCAGCTTAAGCCCCACCCTCTTCAACATATATATCAATGAATTGGCGAAGGCACTAGAACAGTCTGCAGCACCCGGCCTCACAGTACTAGAATCTGAAGTCAAATGTCACTGTTTGCTGATGATCTGGTGCTTCTGTCACCAATCAAGGAGTGCCTACAGCAGCACCTAGATATTCTAGCCCCTGACAGTAAATCTCAGTAAGACCTAAATAATGGTGTTCCAAAAAAGGTCCAGTCGCCAGGACCACAAATACAAATTCGATCTAGACACCGTTACCCGAGAGCACACAAAAACTATACATACCTTGGCCTAAACATCAGCGCCACAGGTATCTTCCACAAAGCTGTGAACGATCTGAGAGACAAGGCAAGAAGGGACTTCTATGCCATCAAAAGGAACATAAAATCCGACATACCAATTAGGATCTGGCAAAAAATACTTCAATCAATTATAGAACCCATTGCCCTTTATGGGTGTGAGGTCTGGGGTCTGCTCACCAACCAAGAATTCACAAAATGGGACAAACACCAAATTGAGACTCTGCATTCAGAATTTTGAATTAGGCCGATACCCGCTAATTATCAAAATCCAGAAAAGAGACGCTAAAATTCTACAACCACCTAAAAGGAAGTGATTCCCAAACCTTCCATAACAAAGCCATCACCTACAGAGAGATGAACCTTGAGAAGAGTCCCCTAAGCAAGTTGGTCCTGGGGCTCTGTTCACAAACACAAACTGACCCCACAGAGCCCCAGGACTGCAACACAATTAGACCCAACCAAATCATGAGAAAACATAAAGAGAATTACTTGACACATTGGAAAGAATTAACAAATAAACAGAGAAAACCAAAATGCTATTTGGCCTTAAACGGAGAATACCTGACTACTGTGACTGACCCAAACTTATGGAAAGCTTTGACTATGTACAGACTCAGTGAGCATAGCCTTGCTATTTAGAAATGCCGTCGTATGCAGACCTGGCTCTCAGGAGAAGACAGGTTATGTGCACACTGCCCACAAAATGAGGTGAAAACTGAGCTGCACTTCCTAACCTCCTGCCAAATGTGTGACCATATTAGAGACACATATTTCCCTCAGATTACACAGATCCACAAAGAATTTGAAAACAAACCCGATTTTGGTAAACTCCCATATCTACTGGGTGAAATACCACAGTGTGCCATCACAGCAGCAAGATTTGTGACCTGTTGCCACAAGAAAAGGGCAACCAGTGAAGAACAAACACCATTGCAAATACAACCCATATTTATGTTTATTTATTTTCCCTTTTGTACTTTAACCATTTGCACATTGTTACAACACTGTATATATACATAATATCACATTTGAAATGTCTTTATTATTTTGGAACTTATGTGAGTGTAATGTTTACTGTTCATTTGTATTGCTTATTTCACTTTTGTACATTATCTACTTCACTTGCTTTGGCAATGTTAACATATTTCCCATGCCAATAAAGCGCCTTGAATTGAATTGAATTGAGAGAGAATCTTTCTCATTATTTCTATATTTATTTTCTCTCTTATGTGGCTGTGTATATTGTAGAGGTCATCTTCTCTCCATTAGTACTGATGGAGTGCTGGGGAGGGTGTAGGTCAGGCGAAGTTAACAACCAACCCACAGACACACACCGAGGAGGATAGATATAGCCTAAATGCAGGAAACCACAAACACACACACACAGAGAGAGAGAGAGAGAGAGAGAGAGAGAGACTGCTTTACTCTCTACTCAGAAAACCAATAGGCTAATTTGGTGTTTTAGCTAGGGATCGATGTGCAATACCAAAAAGGATAATGACAGCCAGCACATCAACATCCATGTCGCAGACCTATATTCCTCATTACAATAATCACTGTGCTGATGTAAATGGGACATGTCCATCTAGTTGGCGTACAGACTACGAGTACGATGACTGGAGTTTAGGGAGCTGATCCTAGATTAGCACTCCTTCTCTGAGACACCTTTTTGAATAGGTGCCCAGGCCACTAAGTAATGTCAAATCATCTCAAATGGGGCCTCAAGGATAACCTTGCCATCAGGCCAGCACTTGGTTGACATGTATCAATCTGCGGCCCAATAATTGTAATTCAGTAACACATGATCTTGAATTTGTTAGTCAGTGTCTAGTCGCGCCTGAGTGAGATAGTAGTCGATGATTCTGCATCTTCAGTAATGACTTTGTTTGTACTTGCACAGGCTGCAGCTAGGACTCACAGCTGTGAGTAGAAGTTTTACAGAGCTACAGCACTTTATTTGAATAATTAAATAATAAAGGTATTTGAATGTGCTAAGTAACATTTGAAGACAACCAAAATGGTGCTTGGTGCACTGTACAGACCAACTCCTTTGGAATGAAACATTTATAAAGATTGTTAAATGACAAGCTATATGCACAATACGTATATGAGAGAGAGAGCGAGAGATAGACTGTATTACAACACTGTATATACCCTATATAGACGTAATATAGACATAATATGACATTTGAAATGCCTATTTTCTTTTGGAACTTTTGTAATTTTACTGTACATTTTTTATTGTTTATTTCACTTTTGTTTATTATCTATTTCACTTGCTTTGGCATTGTAAAGCTATGTTTCCCATGCCAATAAAGCCCCTTTAATTGAAATTGAGAGAGAGAGACAGAGAAAGAGAGAGAGAGAAAGAGAGAGAGAGAAAGAGAGAGACAGAGAAAGAGAGAGAGAGACAGAGAAAGAGAGAGAGAGAGACAGAGAGAGAGAGAGACACAGAGAGAGAGAGAGAGAGAGAGAGAGAGAGAGACAGAGAGAGAGAGACAGAGAGAGAGAGAGAGAGAGAGAGAGAGAGAGAGAGAGAGAGAGAGCATGCAAGCGTAGTTCTCCAACCAGTTTACAATACAAAGTTACTGCTTCTGCTCACAGATCCAGTTAAGATGAGTGGCACATGACAAATCCTTCCAGTTCCCTTCTACCGGTCCAATGCTGATCTCAGCACAATCTTCCACCATTTTCTTATCAGGATTTTTTCCCATCCAGTAGGTTGTGGTCAGTGGAGTACCACCCATCCATTTCCAGGTCCCCTCTTTGTCTTTGTCAGTCAGGCCAATCCAGAACCTCTTGTTCAGATTAGTGAGAAAGGTCTGCTCCTCTTTGCTGTTTATGATCACCAGGTCTGCTCCTCTCTCCACACAGTCCTGTCTGCTCTCATCCCAGGATTTTACCTCAGAGGAGATGTAATACCAAGTTGACTGAAACAACCTCCAACCTTTAGGCCCAGCTTGTTTGAGGCCAGAAAACCTCTTCTGAAGCAAGTCTCTCTTCATTTTCAACTGGTCAATTTCCTCAGCAAGGTTATTGTAACTGGTCTGTAGCTGGTCTCTCTCCTTGGTCATGGTGTTGTAGCTGGTCTGTAGCTGGTCTCTCTCCTTGGTCATGGTGTTGTAGCTGGTCTGTAGCTGGTCTCTCTCCTTGGTCATGGTGTTGTAGCTGGTCTGTAGCTGGTCTCGCTCCTTGGTCATGGTGTTGTAGCTGGTCTGTAGCTGGTCTCTCTCCTTGGTCATGGTGTTGTAACTGGTCTGTAGCTGGTCTCTCTCCTTGGTCATGGTGTTGTAACTGGTTTGTAGCTGGTCTCTCTCCTTGGGCATGGTGTTGTAGCTGGTCTTTAGCTGGTCTCTCTCCTTGGTCATGGTGTTGTAGCTGGTCTGTAGCTGGTCTCGCTCCTTGGTCATGGTGTTGTAGCTGGTCTGTAGCTGGTCTCTCTCCTTGGTCATGGTGTTGTAACTGGTCTGTAGCTGGTCTCTCTCCTTGGTCATGGTGTTGTAACTGGTTTGTAGCTGGTCTCTCTCTTTAGTCATGGTGTTGTAACTGGTCTGTAGCTGGTCTCTCTCCTTGGGCATGGTGTTGTAGCTGGTCTTTAGCTGGTCTCTCTCCTTGGTCATGGTGTTGTAACTGGTCTGTAGCTGGTCTCTCTCCTTGGTCATGGTGTTGTAGCTGGTCTGTAGCTGGTTTATTTTATTAGTCATAGTTTTGTAGCTGGTCTGTAGCTGGTTTATTTTCTTAGTCATAGTTTTGTAGCTGGTCTGTAGCTGGTCTCTCTCTGTAGTCAGGTTGTTGTTGCTGGTCTCTAGCTGGTTCTTCTCTTTTGTCAAATTGTCTTTATAACTATTCATGACTGTATTGCGGTAGAAGCCTAGGCTTACGATCCCAGCCAGTAGGAGAACACAAAGCAGCCCCCGACACACAGCACCAGCTCTGGAGGGTCTCCTACCTAAGCTCTTAGAACCTGAGGGGTTAGCTGCTGGTCTGCCCATACAGGTGTCATCGTCCTCGGCCGGGTCTCTTGAGTGCTGAAAGATGATGCTATCTTCGTTGATATCCTCGTCTCTGCTTGCTGCCCTTCTGCCACAGGAGTCACCTTCAACAATGCTGTCAATATTGGCATAGATATTCTCAGACATTTCCATGATCTCCCACTGTCTCAATTACTGCTACCCGATGTTCTAGTAATGTTTGTGTATGTTGTAAGAAAGCTGTGAACACTGCAGTGAGTCCAAAGTGTTCTATATGCAACGGTAACCACCAATAAACAGGAAGCTATCATTCCAGCAAGACGATGCAAAACAACGTGTTATTGTCTGGTGAATGCATGGCCCAGGAAGTCAGACCCTGTATGTGTGAAGTCTGGTGACATGACTATTAGACCACCTCTGCATTTGTCTCTTTGGAAAGTCTCTTCAAAGGCCATGGGTCATTTTTATAAATGTGAGCAGAGCCCTTCATGGGGTATTTGAGATTCTGGCAATGAGGCCCTTTATCAACTTCCACAGAGTCAGGTGAACACATGGATACCATTTTATGTCTTTGTGTCTAGTATGAAGGAAGTTAGGAGGTAGTTTCGCAAGCCAATGCTAACTAGTGTTAGCACAATGACTGGAAGTCTATGGGTATCTGCTAGCATGCTAAAATCCCAAGGTATCCTTTTAATACAGTATGTATCACTTCACTCTGGTACAGAGAAGTACTAGGCCTACCTGTTGTAATACTGTAGATGTGTACACAGGCCTGCTGCAACCAGATTTTTCATCATGCAACAAAGACAACTAACAAGATCCATCAATCAATCCTTTCAGGTGTCCCGACTTTTCAGGCTACAAAAAAAAAGGTCACTGTCATCAAGACACATTGATTAATGTCGGCCTAATCAATGGCAATCGACGAATGTCATTAGGAACATTTGTGGGTGTTTTGTAACAGATGTCTCTTTCCATTTATCAAATGGAGCAAGTGCACATGCAGTGCATTGATTGGATGAACATGCACAGGTAGCCTGCTTTCTGAAGTGATATGTTTGACAATCAGATAATAAAAAGTAATACATTTTTACCATTAAATGACATCTTTACTATTAAGCCCATGATAGAGAGCCAAATAGAGATGCTCCAAATGTCACGGTGTAATTCACACTCTGGATATGATCTTTATTCATGATTTTGGGGGTGTGATTATCATTATTCATTATCCCTAATCATGGTAGCATCCACATTAATGTAAAAGTGTTCAGAAACATATTATATTATTATTTGCAATAAAATGAGTGTACCAAAACATTTCTGCAGCATTGAATCTCCCCAAGAACACAGTGGCCTCCATCATTCTTAAATGGAAGACGTTTGGAAACACCAAGATTCTTCCTAGACCTGGCCGTCCAGCCAAACTGAGCCATCAGGGGAGAAGGGCCATTGTCAGGGAGGTGACCAGGAACCCAATGGTTACGCTGACAGAGCTCCAGAGTTCCTCTGTGGAGATGGGAAAACCTTCCAGAAGGATAACCATCTTTGCAGCACTCCACCAATCAGGCATTTACGGAAGCCACTCCTCAGTAAAAAGCACATGACAGCCCGCTTGGAGTTTGCCAAAAGGCACCTAAAGGACTCTCAGACCATGAGAAACGACATTCTCTGGTCTGATGAAACTAAGATTGAACTCATTGGCCTGAATGCCAAGTGTCTGGAGGAAACCTGGCACCATCCCTACGGTGAAGCATGGTGTTGGCAGCATCATGCTGTGCGGATGTTTTTCAGCGGCAGGGGCTGGGAGACTAGTCAGGATCGAGGAAAAGATGAACGGAGCAAAGTACAGAGAGATTGTTGATGAAAACCTGCTCCAGAGTGCTCAGGACCTCATATTGGGGCAAAGGTTCACCTTCCAACAGGACAACAACCCGAAGCACACAGCCAAGACAATGCAGGAGCGGCTTCGGGACAAGTCTCTGAATGTCCTTGAGTGGCCCAGCCAGAACCCGATTGAACAACTCTGGAGAGACCTGAAAATACCTGTGCAGCGATGCTCCCCATCCAGCCTGTCAGAGGTTGAGAGGATCTGCAGAGAAGAAGCTCAAGCTTCTTGTAGCATCATACCCAAGAAGAGTCGAGGCTGTAATCGCTGCCAAAGGTGCTTCAACAAAGTACTGAGTAAAGTGTCTGAATACTTAGGTAAATGGCATATTTTAGTTTTTTGTTTTAATACATTCGCAAAAATAAAATAAAAAACAGTTTTTGCTTTGTCATTATGGGGCATTGTGTGAAGATTGATGAGGGAAAAAACATTTTAATCCATTTTAGAATAAGGCTGTAACGTATCAACATGTGCAAAAAGTCAAGGGGTCTGAATACTTTCCGAATGCATTGTATATAAAAGTACCCATTCAAATTAGTGTATTCAGCTATTTCAGCCACAACCGTTGCTGACAGGTGTATAAATTTGAGCACACAGCTATGCAATCTCCATAGACAAACTGAAGCACTCAGTGACATTCAACATGGTATCATCATAGAATACCACCTTTTCAACAAGTCAGTTCATCAAATTTCATACAATGACATTCTAGACCATTCTGTGATTCCAACTCTGTGGCAACAGTTTAGGGGAGGCCCTTTCCTGTTTCAGTATGACAATGCCCCTGTGCACAATGTGTGGTCCATACAGAAATGATTTGTCGAGATCGGTGTGGAAGAACTTGACTGGTATGCACAGAGCCCTGACCTCAACCCTATTGAACACCTTTAGGATGAATTGGAACGCCGACTGCGAGCCAGGCCTAATCACCCAACATCAGTGTCCGACCTCACTAATGCTCTTGTGGCTGAATGGAACCCACAGCAATGTTCCAACACCTAGTGGAAAACCTTCCCAGAAGAGGGAAGGCTGTTATAGCAGCAAAGGGGGAACCAACTCCATATTCATGCCCATGATTTTGGAATAAGATGTTCGATGAGCAGGTGTCCACATGCTTTTGGTCATGTAGTGTACCTGCATTAATATAACACTGTTAAATGACCATTTCACAGACCCAGTAACGATGAGCGTCACATGACAAATCATTCCATATCAACTTAGGAGAGTGCTCAGCACAATGCTCCTCCCTATTCAGCATACCACCCTGCATCGCACTGCTGGCTTGCTTTTGATGGTTAACAGCGTGGGCCCTGTGCAGTCCCTGGATGGGAGACCAGATGCTGCTGGAAGTGGTGTTGGAGGGCCAGTAGGAGGCACTCTTTCCTCTGGTCTAAAGAAATAGCCCAGTGCAGTGATTGGGGACATTTTCCTGTGTAGGGTGCCGTCTTTCAGATGGGATGTTAATAAACAGGTGTCCTAACTTTCTGTAGTCACTGAAGATCCCACGGCACATATCGCAAGACTAGGGGTGTTATGCCGCGTTCAAACCAACTGGAAACTGGGAACTCGGAAATCTCCGACTTCCGATTTCAGTGTGTTCACGACAGCTGGGAATTCTGAATAAAAACAAGCTCCGACTAGGAAAACTAATTTGAACGGTCGTCCAAACTCGGAATTCCAACTCCGGAACTTGGGCCTCTTTCTAGAGCTCCAACTTTACGTCCTGAAGATCACTGACGTCATGATTTGACCTCGTATTTTTCCAAGTTCCCATTTGTCTTGAAAGCGCCATTAACCCCGGTGTGCTGGCTAAATTCCTAATCTGACCCTCATACCATTATGGCTAACTAATCATCCCCAGCTTCCAATTTGTCTCATTCATCCCCCCTCCTCTCCCCTGTAACTATTCCCCAGGTCATTGCTGTAAATTAAAATGTGTTCTCAGTCAACTTACCTGGTAAAATCAGGGTAAAATCAATAAAAAATAACAATTCACGTTTTCCCATCCAATAGGCTGTGATCAGTGGGGTACTGTCCACCCATTTCCAGATCCCCCCCTATGTCTTTGTCCGTCAGGCCAATCCAGACCTCCTTGTTGAGCGCAGTGAGAAATCTCTGCTCTTCTTTGCTGTTTATGATCACCAGGTCTGCTCCTCTCTCAATGCAGTCCTGTCTGCTCTCATCCTATAATTTGTCTTCAGAGGAGAGGTAATACCAACCAGTTTGTTTTAGATCAGACAAGATCTTCTGAAGCCCGACTCTCTCCCTCTATAACTGTTTTCTCGCTGTTGTCAGTTTGTTGTAGCTGGTCTGTGTCTGGTCATTCTTCTTCTCCCAGTGTTCTACAACTCTTCTCTTTCTTTAGTCTGGTTGCTGTTTCTTGTTATAGTAACCAAGTTCTACGATCAGAGCCAGTAGGAGAACAAACAGCAACCCCAGACAAACTGCAGCAGCTCTGGGGGTCTCCTACTTGAGTTATCTGAACTTAAGGGGTTAGCTCCTGGTCTGCCCTTAGAAGTGGCATCCTCATCGGTTTTGTCGCTTGAGTGCTGAGAGACGATGGCATTTTCATATATATATTCAAATTTTTGCTCGCCCCTTTGTTACAAGGGCATACTTATCCGCTGACATCTCCATGTTCTACCACGGTCTCAACTACTATTACCAGACGATCTGCTAGATAATCTGTTCAAATATGAAAGCTGTGTTGTGTGTAAGGAACATTTTATAGGTGTCTTACCACCAATAGGCGTGCCATATTAGACAGACAATACAAAACCTTGTATGTGAATGGTTACTATGTAGGTGTGAATATAAGATTTCACAAGAATGAGGATGTGGCTGTGTTTGGGGTTTGGAGGTAGCAGATCTGGAATTGAATCTTCCTCTTTATGTTTATTTTAACAAAGAACCAGATTCCTTTATGTGTGTTAACATTGCCCCCCTCTATCCAATGTTAGTTTAGACATAACCACTGGTAGACAGGGAACTATCAATTCAGGAAGTCAGTTTAGTCCGTTGAGTACCTGGTCTACTTGTTCTAATACTCTAGATGCAACATAGGGCTGCTACAACCCAAGGTGTGTTCATTTTTTATGACCAAAATCTTTATTGACATTTTTCTTCATGCAACAAAGCAATTGAAGAGACAAATCAATCAATAATCAAGACAAATCAATCAGATAACAACAAATTAACAATACAAGCAAGCAACCTAAAAATACCAAACTAAAGTAGATCACATCACACTGGCAGGCAGAGTAAGATTCATTACATCCATCACGATAGCAATACACATGAACATAGGGGTATATAGGGTAACATTTCAAGGACCTCTGATGTGGCTATAGGTATTTCTTGCATTTTGCATAATATGTCTCCACATGCTTGCAAAGTTTTAAGTAAAAAGGCCTCCCAGGCTGTTAATGTCCTGAGCTGACAGTACCACATTGCTATATCGTTATCTGATGCTGTGTTATATAGACATAGCCAGTGCTGGAAAACGTACCCAATTGTCATACTTGAGTAAAAGTACAGATGCCTTAATAGAAAATGACTCAAGTAAAAGTGAAAGTCACCCAGTAAAATTCTACTTCAGTAAAAGTCAAAAAGTATTTTGTTTTAAATATACTTAAGTATCAAAAGTAAATGTAATTGCCTAAATATAATTAAGTATCAAAAGTAGAAGTAAAATTATAAATCATTTCAAATTCCTTATATTAAGCAAACCGGACAGAACAATTTTCTTGTTTTTTAAATGTACTTATAGCCAGGGGCACACTCCAACACTCAGATATAATTTACAAACAAAGCATTTGTGTTTAGTGAGTCCGTCAGATCAGATGCAGTAGGGATGACTAGGGAGTTTCTCTTTAAGTGTATGATTTAGACAATTTTCCTGTCCTGCTAAGCATTCGAAATGTTATAAGTACTTTTGGGTGTCAAGGAAATTGTATGGAGTAAAAAGTACATTATTTTGTTTTGGAATGTAGTGGAGTAAAACTAAAAGTTGTCAAAAATATAAATAGTAAAGTAAAGTACAGATACCTCAAAAAACTTTCAAGTATTTTTGCTTAAGTACTTTGCACCACTGGACACGTCCACTGGTAGACAGGGAACTGTCTGTTCAGGGAGTCAGTTGAGTTAAGTGCCAACATGTCCGCCTAACCACCAGTTTGGGAACACAAATAGGAAGGAACAGTCTTTACATTTCAGAGTCATTTCTTTGAAGCTTCTTATCAAATTTCAAAAACATTTCCTTGCTCATATCAAAACTTCATGATAGAAGTTCAGGGAGCACATCTGGTACATACACATGCAATAAATTACAAGACTGTTAAAACCTGTTTGGGATAGGGGTTCCACTAGTGGAACGTTTCGACAACATCCGGTGAAACTGCAGAGTGCGAAATTAAAAAATAAATGATTACTAATATTTAACTTTCATATGGTTTGTCCTCGGGGTTTCGCCTGCCAAATAAGTTCTGTTATACTCACAGACATAATTGTAACAGTTTTAGAAACTTTAGAGTGTTGTCTATCCAAATCTACCAAAATATGCATATCCTAGCTTCTGGGCCTGAGTAGCAGGCAGTTTACTTTGGGCACAATTTTCATCCGGACGTGAAAATACCGCCCCCTATCCCAAACAGGTTTTAAACAATCTCACAGACCCAATTGTAATGATTTGCACATGAAATATCATTCCATATCCACCAAGTAACAATCTCAGCACAATCCTCCTCCCCATATTTTGGATCCCCACCACCATTATCAGGTTGTTTTCCCGTCCAATAGGCTGTGATCAGTGCGGTACCGTCCACCCATTTCCAGGTTCCCTCTCTGTCTTTGTCAGTCAGGCCAATCCAGACCTCCTTGTTCAGATTTGTGAGAAATGTCTGCTCGTTTTTGCTGTTTATGACCACCAGGTCTGCTCCTCTCTCAATGCAGTCCTGTCTGCTCTCATCCCAGGATTTTACCTCAGACGAGATGTAATACCAAGTTGACTGAAACAGCGTCCAGCCTTTAGGCCCAGCTTGTTTTAGGTCAGAAAAGCTCTTTTGAAGCCTGTCTCTCTCCGTCTTCAACTGGTCACTTTCCTTAGCCAGGTTATTGAAGCTGGTCTGTAGCTTGTCAATCTCCTTTTTCATGGTGTTGTAGCTGGTCTGTAGCTGGTCTGTCTCATTAGTCATGGTGTTGAAGCTGATCTGTAACTGGTCTTTTTTCTTAGACAGGTTGATGTTGCTGACTTTACAATCCTCAAACCCACTGGTGATATTCTTGTGGTAGAATCCCAGACCTACAATCCCAGCCAGTAGGAGAATGCACAGCATCCCCAGACAAACTGCAGCAGCTCTTGAGGGTCTCCTACCTGAGTTATCGTAACTTAAGGGGTTAGCAACTGGTCTGCCCTCAGAGGTGGCATCCTTCTTGGTCTCTTCTCTTGAGTCCTGAGAGGCGATGGCATCTTTATAGATATTCTCATTTTTGCTCGCCCCTTTGTTACCTAACTGGTCCATATTGGCACACTTATCCGCTGACATCTCCATGTTCTACCACGGTCTCAACTACTATTACCAGACGATCGGCTACAGAATATGTTCTAGTATGAAGTTGCGTACTGAACATTTTATAGGTGTCTTACCACCAATGGGCATGCCATATTAGGCAGACAATAAAAAAAAATTGAATGTGATTGGCTACTAAATAGGTGTGAATGTAAGACTTCACAAGAATGAGGATGTGGCTGTGTTTGGGATCTGCAAATGAATCTTCTTTATGCTGATTTTAACAAAGAAGCAGATTCCTAAATGTGCTATCGCTGTATCTCTCTATCTGGAGCTGTAACCACTGCTAGACAGGGAACTTCCATGTCAGGAAGTCAGTTGAGTCCAAATTAAATGTCCATACCCCTGCCACCTGTTTGTGAACGAATATAAAATGGTTTGGTTTTTTCAAAATGAATTGGTTCTGCAACAACCAGATTCCTTTATGTGTGTTACCATTGTCCCCCACCATCTGTTGCTATTTTAGACATAACCACTGGTAGACAGGAAACTGTCATTTCAGGAAGTCAGCTGTTTGTTGAGTACTAGGCCTACCTGTTGTAATAATCTAGATGTGACATTGGCTGCTACAACCCGAGGGGTGTTCATTTTTCATGTTTCATTATGCAACAAAGACAACAATCAATAATCAAGATAAATCAATCAGATAACAACAAATTAACAATACAAGCAAGCAACCTAAAAAATAGAAACAAACTAAATAACAAAGCCAGTTTTGTTAGATCACATCACACTGGCAGGCAGAGTAAGATCCATGATATCATGATAACAAGACACATGGACCAAGCGGCCAATACCTCCGGGGACGCCCACGAATCAGACCAAACACACCAGGGGTTTGGGAAGTCAATGGGAGGGAGAAATTCTTCCTTAGTTGTTAATTTTCTCGACATCTAAATGCACAACTTAAATTGGAGCCTGTGTTGTAAGTAGCTGAACATGTCATGACTACAACTTTGTGGAAGTGACAAACACACATTTTCATTATGGTCAAAAACGCTATATATTTTTATATCAAAGAGTGCCTTGATTTGATTGCTTGCACATGCACATTTCAGCGCGACACAACTGTTAGACCTAATAATACGTTTATGCACATGAGCTTAGCTAGGTAATGTCACCATGACATCTTCTACAAGTGCGTTCAGGGATTTCTATTGGAGAAGCAGTTCCTCTTAGTATACACTCTTTGGTTATAGGCTTTGGGTTTCTCAGGCAAGGTCATTAATCAGCTGTGGATCTCCTGAAAGTTTGGATGTGTAATACTTGTATGTGTGTGAGTTAACAAAAGGTCCCTATGGACATCCCTCATTTCTAAAATAGCTAAGGGAGTTGTTGCTCAGTGCCCTGTCTCTTTCACCTTTCATGGCATTGTAGCCGTTCTTTATCTGGTCCTTCTCTGTCAACAGTTTGTTGTTGCTGGTCTGTAGCTCATTTTTCTATTTAGCCAGGTTGTTGAAACTGACCTGTAGCTCGTCTATTTCTTTATACAGTTTTCTATTATTGGTAAGTAGGTCTTTTCCCTCTCTGTAGCTGGTCTCTCTCTTCAGCCAGGTTTCTGTTGCTTGTCTTTAGTCTCTTTCATTTTTCATGGTGCTATAGCTGTTCTGTAATTGTGACCGACCGGTTCAATTTGGGCCAATGTAATGTAGCAAAATTGGAAATTTAGTTTTTTACATTGGATAAAAGTAGAGACTCGAAAATTGTATAGCATACACTGCTGTTGAGGAACAATGGGAAAGTCATTCTGCTTTGAAAGTTCATGTCGCGTGTGCTCCCTCTCCGGCCTCTAGGTCACAGCCTGCTCGTTACCTGTCACCATCGTTACGCACACCTGTGCGTCATTAGACTCACCTGGACTCCATCACTTCCCAGATTATCTTCCCTATATATGTCACTCCCTTTGGTTCCTTCCCCAGGCGTCATTGTTTCTGTTTCAGTTTCGTGTCAGTGCGTTGTTCGTGTTTCTTGTTTTGTATTATGTTTGATTCACTGATTCACTCCCTGAACTTGCTTCCCGACTCCCAGCGCACACGTTACAGAATGACGCCTCACCAAAGGGAAGCATCAGGGAGTTTTTTCTTGTTTTTGTGTTGGAGGTGATGTCAGGTCTGGGTGTCAGAACCGGAGCTACCGGGGAGCTAATTTGTCGGATTCCCATGCCTCGGCGGGTTCAACGGGTTCCCCTGCCTTAGCTGGCTCGACGGGTTTCCATATCTCAGCGGGATCGATAGGCTCCCTTGCCTCAGCTGGGTGAACAGGTTCCCGTGCCTCGACCAAGGTAACCGGGGAGGTCTCAGCCGGCTCATCAGGCTCTCACGTCTCTCACGCCTCTCATGCCTCAGCCAGTTCGTCAGGTTCCCGCGCATAAGCAGGGGTAACCGGTCTGCTCCTGAACCCCGGGACCATCCCTTTGGTTGTTGTCCTGCGGCTGGAGCCGAACGCACCGAGGAGGGGGTACCGTCACATATGCTCTCTCCGGCACTCTAGGTTGCCATGCTCCCACATCTCAGCCAGACTGACAGGTTTCCCACGCCTCAGCAGAGGTTACCGGTCCGCTCCTGATCCCCGGGATCGTTATTTTGGTCGCCGTCCTGCGGCCGGAGCCGTGCGTCGGGGAGGGGGTACTGTCACGTGTGCTCCCTCTCCGGCCTCTAGGTCACCAGGCTGCTCATTATGGCTCACACCTGTCACCATCGTTACGCGCACCTGTGCATCATTAGACTCACCTGGACTCCATCAATGCCCTGATTACCTTCCCTATATATGTCACTCCCTTTGGTTCCTTCCCCAGGCGTCATTGTTTCTGTTTCAGTTTCGTGTCTGTGCGTTGTTCGTGTTTCTTGTTTTGTATTATGTTTTCATTTATTTATTAAATGATTCACTCCCTGAACTTGCTTCCCAACTCCCAGTGCACACATTACAATTTATAAACTTGTAACCCCATTTTAGGGAAAATGGCTTTTGAATGTTTTGGTACACCTACTGGAGAGAGAGAGAGATCTTCTTTGTCTACATTCATTCAGAATCATTCACACCTTCTTAAGCCTTAGCCCCATCCATCTCTTTAATGATTCACATGTGAGGCCATGTGCTAAACAGAGTGAGTAAGGTAGTGTAGTGTAGTAAACAACCAAAGATTTCAAGAATAAATGTAGTGAAAGTAGTAGCAAACATACACTTTATTTAGTCCTTGGCCTGTATCCTAATCTGACTTTGGTGCAGGTCATGTTGTTCTTCATATTACCGTCTCTGGTAAACACACACTATAGAAAATAAAATCTAAGTTTATTTGTCACATGCACAGTATACAGAAGGTGTAAACGGTACAATGAAATGGATACTTGCATATTTGCATATTAGCAATATCAAAAATAGAAAGTGCCCAGATAAATACTGTATAAATAGTTAATAGTTTTTAGATGATTCTTACCCAGACACACGTGTCTAAATTGATGGGTCATGTGAAATAAATACTATAACTACCCCCCAGCCACATCTAGCTAAGTGGAAGGGTCACTATTGTCCAGACATGTTCATGAAATACTATAGATGACCATAATCACCCTAGACCCACCTGGCTAACTTGATGGTCCATGTAATCATCTGGTAAAGTGGAGTCTATTGTTTAGACATGTTGCTAGCTAGTTAAACAATTCACCTAATGGTGCTTCAAGACAAATGGGAACATGGAAAAATATGAGGTCCAATCATAACGTCAAGTGATCTTCAGGTTGGAAAGTCGGGGCTCTAGAAAGATAGCCCAGTTCACGAGTGGGAATTCTGAGTTGGATGACCGTTCAAAAGGATTTTTCACAGTCTGTGCAACTTTTTTTCTGAGTACCCAGTTGTCTTGAATGCACTGAAGTCAGAAGTCTGGGATTTCCAAGTTCCCAGTTCTTTTGAACGTGGCATAGCAATACAAACTGATTATCATAGCTAGCCACCATGCATGAATCTTCAGGTAGCTAAAGCTAATCAACTAGGTTCAATGTTAGCTAGCCAGCTAACATTAGGCTATAACTAGCAATGCATATAGCTTTCTGAGATACAAATAATATTACTACACAGATCATACACATAACCTTAGCTAGCAAGACAGCCAGCTAATGTTAGCTAGCTAGTTAACGGTATACTTTAACTTGCAATGAAAACTATTTTCTGACAAAATTAGAAACACATAATATCTGAAACGCTTCTCCCTTTCCGTCACGTTACCCTTAGCTTGAAGACGTAATCCGGAAACAGGTGTTTTATACAATAGCCTTCTGTGTTCTCTTTTCGACTCCCTGCGCATATTTGCAGTCAAACACTAGAATGTATCCATCTCCTTAGCTATCATACTCTGCTTCCACCAGGCATTCCACTGATTTCAAAACTCGGTCAACTTCTTCTGTGACAACAACACTGTTTCTATCCCCATCACTGTCATCAGAAGACTACGATGTCTGGTTCAATGAAAATGTTTTTACCTAAATCAAGGATTACCTCTTTGTCTGATTAATTTTCCGAGTGGCACGATCGTCTTCCAGAAAGTAGTCCATCACAACGCTTTCCAACTGATCTTTGTCGATACGATAGCGCCTGTTAAATTCAGGGCAGCACTTTTGCAGTTCTTCATGATATCTTTAAAAAAACTGATTATAGAAAGGATTGTTTACACATACTGAGCAGCTCATGTTATAGACAGAAGCATGCTACATGGACAATCTGAACTCATCTCTCGGCATGTCCAGTCCATCCATTATCTCAGCCAATCATGGCTAGCGTGAAGGTTCCTGACTTTGTCCGTGGCTAAACCAACTAGGCTCGTAATTTAACCATTTTATTTGTATTTACAGATGGCATACACGTTTGTTATTAAGGCACGTGAAAGTTCACATGTTCCAGAAGGTATTTCAAAAAACAAATTTCTATAAAAAAAAAAATGTAGGTTCAAATGCCTCTCTTAAGATGTAGTGACATGCGGCATATGCCTTGTTTCCTGAAACGAGTCACAATTGGGTTCTCTCCTTTGCCAGCTTGTTATAACTGGTCTATAACTATTATCTCTCTTTTGTCAGGTTGTTGTTGGAAGCTTTATAATCTTCAAACTCACTGATGACTTTGTTGTGGTAGAAACACAGACCTATGATCCCAGCCAGTAGGAGAACACACAGCAGCGCCAGACACACTGCAGCAGCTCTGAAGGCTCTCATCCCTGAGCTCTCAGAGCCCATGCTCCTGTCATCGATGTATATTTTTTTTGGAGTAATAAATAATTTGCCAGTAACCCTGCAAAAAGTAATTCATAAACCTTTTACCCATGCGCCTGTCATCAATGTCTATTTTTTTTTTGGAATAACAATTTTTGACAGTAACTCTCCAAAAGGTCATTCATAAACATTTGTAATTTCCGTACGTACTAGGATGCTAAGTGTTTGTTTCTTGGGCTTCAGGAATGTGACTGAAAAGGTGACAAATATCAAATAAACTGATTGAAAGTATAAGGGGATATCAGTGAACAAATGCCATGGTCAAGGCTACAATGGCGCCAGTGCAATTAGTGGATCTTACTCAGATGTTCAAAAGCGCATATTAGACAGAGATCCTAATTCTTCTTTGGTAGTTCTTTATGAGTTTTAGTTGAGAAAACGATCTCTCTGCAGAAGCAACAGTTCCAGGGATGGCAAAAACAGCAACATCAGGGAAACTGGGCAGAAGGGAGTTTCGCGTCAAATACAGCAGTTCTGTAACATCTTTAATTGAGCCTCTCATTGTCCTTAATTGCTGGCCTCAACACGCATTAACTGTATAGGAAGCTCTGGGGAAAGGTTGTCTGGATACTGGACAGTGAACTTCGACCTTGCGGATGTGTTCCAGAGAAACTGCATTACTCAGTGGCTGTCTACCAGTGGCTCTTTAAGACATAACCACTGGTAGAAAGGGAACTGTCATTTTAGGAAGTCATTTGAGTCCAAATTAAGTTTACATATCCCTGCCACAAGTTTGTTTTCAAAATTCAGAGTTAATTTATCTTCAGCTGCTTCGAATTTACTGATAGTTTCATTGTTTATATCTAAACTTCATGTTATTTTTCCCATACCTTTTGCAAAGCCGGAAAAAGATAATATTAATACATACACTACCAGTAAAAAGTTGGGACACACCTACTCATTCAAGGGTTTTTCTTTATTTTTACAATTTTCTACATTGTAGAATAATAGTGAAGATATCAAATCTATGAAATAACACATATGGAATTATGTACTAAACAAAAAAGTCTTCAACAAATCAAAATATATGTTATATTTGAGATTCTTCAATGTAGCCACCCTTTGCCTTGATGATAGCTTTGCACACTCTTGGCATTATCTCAACCAGCTTCACCTTGAATGCTTTTCCAACAGTCTTGAAGGAGTTCCCACATATGCTGGTTGGCTACTGTGAAGAATCTAAAATCTAAAGTATATTTTGATTTGTTTAACACTTTTTTGGTTACTACATGATTCCATATGTGTTATTTTATAGTTTTGATGTCTTCACTATTATTCTACAATGTAGAAAATATTAAAAATAAAAAACAATTATTGAATGAGCACGTGTGTCGAACATTTCGACGGGTACTGTATATGGTTTCAGAAATGTGTTTACATAAAGAGTTGAAGTGATACTAGCTGAGCGTCCCTCTCTTTTGGCATTGTAGTGTCAAAAACTCTTCATAGCTGTGTTTGTGACTTTTCAAGATACTGTGTGTTTCTAATCATCCCCCTCTCTCTGGTCTCTACTTTGTTTGTCTCACAGTGGGAGGAGGTGAGCGGCTACGATGAGAACCTTAACACCATACGGACCTATCAGGTGTGCAACGTGTTCGAGCCCAGCCAGAACAACTGGCTCCTCACCACCTTCATCGACCGACGTGGCACTCAGAGGATCTACGTGGAGATGCGCTTCACCGTGCGTGACTGCAGCTCCATCCCCAATGTCCCCGGCTCCTGCAAGGAGACCTTCAACCTTTACTACTACGAGACGGACTCGGTTATCGCCACCAAAGGAACCGCCTTCTGGATGGAAGCCCCCTACCTAAAGGTTGACACCATCGCGGCTGACGAGAGCTTCTCCCAGGTGGACTTCGGCGGACGGTTGATGAAGGTCAACACGGAGGTTCGGAGCTTTGGCCCGCTCTCGAAGAACGGGTTCTACCTGGCGTTTCAGGACTATGGTGCCTGCATGTCGCTGCTCTCGGTCAGAGTGTTTTATAAGAAGTGCCCCAGTGTGGTGCAGAACTTCGCCATCTTCCCAGAGACCATGACAGGGGCTGAGAGCACCTCCCTGGTAATTGCTAGAGGGATCTGCATCCCGAATTCAGAGGAGGTGGACGTGCCCATAAAGCTGTACTGCAATGGAGATGGCGAGTGGATGGTTCCTATCGGGAGCTGCACCTGCAAGGCCGGGTTCGAGACTGATAACGGGAACGTCTGCCGAGGTAAGGAGAAAAAACTGTCCATAACCATATAAATGTTGTATTTTTAGGTGTTGGTTTTACTGTTCATCACCATTCCAACAACCCAAAGGAAAATCTCGGAACCGTGAAATTACCATATTTGGTTTGCTGTGGAATCAATTTCCCTGGATTTATTCTGAATGTGTAGCTGTTTCCAGTTTGGGAATTTGATTTGTGTTGAACCTCAGTCCCAGACATGAGAGTTGTAAATAATTAATTGTCTTTCATATTTTAACGCTTCAACATGACTGAAGACTTGCAGTCGATCTAATCACACAGGTTCTACGGGATTTGTTATATTTTAGGTGCGGTAGGTGCATAAGAAGACATAATCTTTATCTTTATTGTAACAGCCCACTGCCGATTTCATAGCTCTCTTTCCTGACAATGCTTTGTTGAGCGTGCAGTATTGACTGTGTTTCATATATTTTGCAGAATGTGGTGCACCGTAGTTCTCCTTTGATTACATACATCTCAAGCATGATAGAGAGGCACATTATCATTGATTCCTAATCTGTTGAGATGGCGAGGTCTGCTGTACTACAGATGCTGAGTGATGTACGGTAGTGTATCATTCAATAATGTAAAACCGCATGTTTGATTTTCCAAACCCAATAACAGACATCCAGGCTACAGTTTGTAAGGCTTGGTAGATGAAGAAATGGGTCTGCCTTGCACAAAAAGTGATTTGTTGTGGTAGTGAGCTACTGTAGGGAATCTTATTTTTCAGATTTCTTTATTTTTCAAATATTTGGTGGTAAAAGTTACCTGACATAACCTCTGGCTTTGGCTCTCTCCCACACACTCTCTCGGTCTCTTTCAAATCAAATCAAATGAAAGTGTATTTGTCGCGTACACAGATTTGCAGGTGTAATAGCAGGTGCAGCACAATGCTTGTGTTACTAGCTCCAACACTACAGAAGAATGTCATGCAAATACAATACAAATACACAAATAACAAAACAAATCTAAAGAAGAAATCGAGAAATGACAGAACAATTCCAATCCAAAGTAGATAGGTATATTAAAGGGAGCATGGGCCAGAATCCAGAATATAAATACATGGTATGTATAGACCAGTGGCGGTCAGTGCCATTTAAGATGAGGGAGGATTATCTATTTTTCATAAGCATGGCCTTATTTCTATTACAGCATGTTGGAAGACTGTCATTCATATTCCATTCACCCAATTCAATGTAACAGTGATAGGTTTAGGCTACTACATGATACAAACCTTTTCCCTATACTCATCATGAGGTTGCTACAACCTAGCCTATGAATGAAAGTTTACAGCGTAGGTGCACACAGGTCGAGAGAAAAATTTGAGATGATAGACAGTGACACATTCAATACCACCTTGCACACTCTTGCCTGCATCTAGCTTATCTAGGGTGTAATCATTAGTTCAACCGTTGCAAACGAGAGTTTCTATTGGACAAATTCAGGTATTTTTATCCCTGTTTCGTTTGCTTCTGTTTAAGAAACGTTTTTCAACAGAATCGGTGGAATGAATACACCCCTGATCATGCATAAACACAGTTCACTTTCATAGAAGCCACATTGTATTCATTCTAGCCTCTATGCACTCTCCTCCTCTCACCTTTTCTTTTCGTTTGTGGACTTCAATGAACAACACATCAGCTGTATGTGACCAGGCAAAAGAAAACTCTCCAAGCCAAACCATGTCATAATTGCTACAGCCAGCCTACGGAAGTTGTCATAATTACTGTGTAAGTCTATGGAAGGGGGTGAGAACCAAGAGCCTCCTAGGTTTTCTATTGAAGTCAACGTACCAAGAGGAGGACGGAAGCTAGCTGTTCTCCGGCTACACCACGGTGCTACCCTACAGAGTGCTGCCGAAGCTAATGTAGAACTTAATTGAAAAACGGTGTGTTCTAATCGATTATTTTGTGACGTGAATATATTTAATATAGTTTTATGTAAAAATTATAACTTTGTCGATGTTTTACAACTGAGGAGGATGGTTCACCCTTTCCTGCTCTAAGGAGCCTCCACTGGTATAGACAGTATATCATTTGTAAAGGAAATCGAATGTCCAGTAGTAGGTGTATTAGGAAGTCTAGCTCTCTCTCTCTCTCTCTCTCACACACACACACACACACACACACACACACACACACACACACACACACACACACACACACACACACACACACACACACACACACACACACACACACACACACACACACGTCCAAGTCCAACAGGTCTGCTTCACCAACCACCACACCACATCACAGACAAAGGGTATACACACAGACATTACAATAGGTCCACCAGGTATGTCTCTCACACACACACACACACACACACACACACACACACACACACACACACACACACACACACACACACACACACACACACACACACACACACACACACACAAAGTATAAAATGTGTTCAAGGTCTCTGATGATAATATGGAGTGCTCAGCCCTCCCAGCACAGTGCCTTATTGGGTCCCTCTGGAGGTGTGAGGGAGAATGTGTGGAGCGGAGATAAGATTGATTGACGCCCATCTGCTACGATCAATACATAGATATGAGGGCAGTGTGTGTGTGTGTGTGGGGGAGGGGTGTGCGCCTGCCTTTGTACTGTACATTGCTGTCTCCTGCTCTACACACACAGTCCTTGGCCAAGTCAAAGATGACTTTGATTTGCTTGAACTTGAACAACTGATACAGGATCAAATATGTCATAATTTCATTAATGGTGAAGGTTACAGTTCAGGAAAGATAATCAGATCCTAGATCTGTGGTGAAAGGCAACTTCTACCTCCAGTGTTTTGATCCTATTTAAAATGTACCTAGATCAGATCCAACCCCAGGCAAGGTCCCTCTTATCAATACAGATGCTGTGATTATGAACTGTGCTGAGAAAGACTGTGTAGTCACACAGTTCTACTCTCTGAAAAGAACTCAGAAGAGCAGCTCTTCCTCCACACACAAAGTTACTCTGACAACATAGTGCTGAGTGGTGATGAAGCCTGTCAAAACAACTATTCAAAAGCAGGGTTCAGATCAACAGTGTGAATGAATACGGCTTTTAAACGTAAGAGTAGGGTGGATAACAATGCTTTGAATAAACACACCGCAGACACACGTCTCCCGCTATCTCTCTACCATCTCCCAGTTCCTTATATCTCCTTCCTCTTCCATATCTGTCCCTGTTTCTTCTATATCCTCTTCTTTCAAGACAGTTAAAAGAAAGGCCTATGCACTTGAGCAGAACTAAGGATGCAGATAGAGACAGTGATGTCCAAAGCCTCTCCATCAGTTTCTCTTAACAGACAGAGATGAAATGGGTGAGAATAACAACACAAGCCATCTGTATTTTGATTGTGCTATACACAGAGCAAATCCTATTGGCTTGAACAGATATACTGTACTGAATAGATTCCCTGTACATTGCTACCTCTCTCTCTCTGTCTGTACCTTTCTCTCTCTCCCTCTCCATCTCTCCCTCTCTACTGTATTTTCCTCTAATCCTGAGAGTAATTGGAGCATAGGTGCCCCGTTGTTTTTGGAGGAGGTATGGAGGTGGTTTGCAGGGGGTTTCGCACGCACGCATGCACGCACACACACACACATACACACACACACACCTACCCCGGTAGGCAGGCATTACAAAGCCCCTTTAAACGAAAGAGGCGACGTGGGCTACCGCTAATTCTCACAATCCCCCTGACTTCCTTCTTCTAAGTGGCCTCAAAAAGTAGACTTCCTGCCGAGCTGTCTCTCAGAATCTCTCTCTATCTCTCGCTCTCTTTGCATGTCTCTCTCATACTCGCTCTGTCTTTGTATTTGTCTCTCTCTCTATCTCTCTCTCTATCCTTTTTTCCCTCTCTCTCTTTCTGTCTTTTTCTCTGCTCGCTATCTCTCTCTCTCTCTGATTTAAAAGCACAAACTGTGGGAGGTATGAAAAACAGGACCCAGGTGAATAGAGGAAGGACAATATAGGAGTGTTCATTATAGAAGGAGAGTAGACTTGGGCGGTATCAGATTGTCATACCCTCATACCGACCTTGTGCCATACCAGGATATTCGGAATTACCGGCACTGAACATGTAATATGAAGATTAGCAATGCTAACAAGTAGGTGAAATCCCATAGCTAACTAAATGCTAAGGGGCACATTGGAAACATTTTATACAGTCTCGGACCTAAAGTATTTGCAGGACAGATATCCCAGCTCATAAAGTTATACACGTAACTAAAATATGCTACTCACAGTTAGCTGCTCGCACAAAACAAATATTAGACAGCAAGGGATTCTCTGCTGTTACCGAGAGAGAGAGAGAGAGAGAGAGAGAGAGAGAGAGAGAGAGAGAGAGAGAGGTAGAGAGAGAGGGAGAGAGAGAGAGAGAGAGGTAGAGAGAGAGAGAGAGAGAGGTAGAGAGAGAGAGAGAGAGAGAGAGAGAGAGAGAGAGAGAGAGAGAGGCAAACAGTCTGTTGGTCATACTGATATCCATCTGGAGACAGATAGCGTGACTAAAACTATTCTTTGAACAAAGAGAGAGCAGAAGTGGTACACAGACACACAAACACACACAGATGTCATGACTGTAAAGTAGTCTAAGCACTCTGAATGCTCTCCATCTCCCCTAATAACCCAGTCTCTGATGTTTGAAATAGAGGGTTGCCCATCTCCAGTGTGAGTCTCTGTAATGACTCAAACAAGAGGCAATCCCTGCCTTTTATTTTCCACACAATCTACTTTCATGGATCTTGTAATCCGTTATTTAAACAGGGAAATGTGATCTTAAAGTGCTTGTAGAAGCCGAGCAGTTTGGGCAGCCAATCAATTAGAGGTCAGTGAAACAAGATGGCCTCCGAATGGAGCCTGATGTAATTGCCCATTAGAGATGACGAAAACGGAACAAAAAGAATATGAGAGCATGCAATTTCATGCTGAAATAATTCCCCTCATTGAGGGAAGCACTGAGAAGGTAGAGAGGGAAAGGAGGACTGGGAGGGAGAGGAGAACTGGGAGGGAGAGGTAGGGTGTATGCTGAATGCAGAATGGGCAATCATAGACGGAAGCTAGTCGATTGTGAAGGGTGTGTTTTGTGGGAAGTGGAGTGGATTATTTCAGTGTGTGTGCATTAGAGCTGGGCGATACATTTACAGTATGGCTGTCCTTGACAAAAAAAAAATCTTGAAAGACCGAAAGTTGTCTGTTCTTTCGACCAATCGATTGCTCGAACGTGTATTTTTCCATATATAGACACCCTATGTGTTTTAATAAAATCAACTATTTTTAACCTTTACATCACCAGAGGAACAGAGAAGGAGTAGGATAAGGTTACGGCGAAAGGCTATAAGAACTGGTCGTCTAGTGCGTTGGGGCCAGAGAATAAAAGGAGCAGATTTCTGAGCGTGGTAGAATAGATTCGAGGCATAATGTACAGACAAGGGTATGGTAGGATGTGAGTACAGTGGAGGTAAACCTATGCGTTGCGTGACGATGAGAGGGGTTTCGTCTCTGGAGGCATCAATTAATCTAGGTGAGGCCTCAGCATGTGTGTGGGTGGGTCGAAAGAGCTATCTTAGGCATTTTGAGTGGGACTGAGGGCTCTACAGTGAAATAAAACAATAAAAACTAGCCAAGACAGCAGTAGACAAGGCATATTGACATTAGAGAGAGTCATAAAGCAATCACAGGTGTTGATCAGGAGAGCTAATACAAACACGGGCAAATGGCGATGAATGGGCAGCTAGGTACATACAGGACCTGAGGTCGAAGCTTGGGCCGATAGGTAACCAAAGTGAGGTACCGTGTTGTTGAAACAGTCCAGAGGGCATCAGCTGTGTAGCCGAGTGATCATAGGGTCAAAAGAGCAACAATAGGTGAGTCAGGATGCTGTTCGGTAGTCACTACTAGCTGGGTGAGCAGGGGACACTAGCTGGGTGAGCAGGGGACACAGTGTTCAGAAAAGCTTGTGGGCCGGGGCTAGTAGATGGTTCTGCAGCGACATCGTAACAGAATAGCCTGTTGAGACCACATCGGCAATCACGTCGGCAGTCCAGTCGTGATGGATTGGCGGGGCTCCGTGTCAACAATAAAGGGTCCAGGCCAATTGGCAGAGGAGGTATTGTAGCCCTAGAATTAGCTGGTACTTGGGCCTAGCCCAAATAGGTGAGGGGGGGGGGGGGGAGAGGTGAGGGCCGCTAGCCGTTGCTAACAAAGACTAGTAGCTCGTTAGCTGGCTAGCTCCTGATGGAAGTTCCAGTTATAAGGAATAAAAATAGCAGATCCGTACCATACTGGGTGAGGCGGGTTGCAGGAAAGTACAGTTGAAGTCTAAAGTTAACATACACTTAGGTTGGAGTCATTAAAATGTGTTTTTCAACCACTCCACAAATTTCTTGTAAACAACCTATAGTTTTGCCAAGTCGGTTAGGACATCTACTTTGTGCATGACACAAGTAATTTTTCCAACAATTGTTTACAGACAGATTATTTCACTTATAATTCACTGTATCACAATTCCAGTGGGTCAGAAGTTTACATACATTAAGTTGACTGTGCCTTTAAACAGCTTGGAAAATTCCAGAGGCTAATTGACATCATTTGAGTCAATTGGATGTGCACCTGTGGATGTATTTCAAGGCCTACCTTCAAAGTCAGTGCCTCTTCGCTTGACATCATGGGAAAATCAAAAGAAATCAGCCAAGTCTGGTTAATCCTTGGGAGCAATTCCCAAACACCTGAAGGTACCACATTCATCTGTACAAACACTAGTACGCAAGTATAAACACCATGGGACCACGCAGCTGAGATACCGCTCAGGAAGGAAACGCGTTCTGTCTCCAAGAGATGAACGTACTTTGGTGCATAAAGTGCAAATCAATCCCAGAACAACAGCAAAGGACCTTGTGAAGATGCTGGAGGAAACAGGTACAAAAGTATCCACAGTTAAACGAGTCCTATATTGACATAACCTGAAAGGCCGCTCAGCAAGGAAGAAGCCACTGCTCCAAAACCGCCATAAAAAAGCCAGACTACGGTTTGCAACTGCACATGGGGACAAAGATCGTACTTTTTGGAGAAATGTCCTCTGGTCTGATGAAACAACAATAGAACTGTTTGGCCATAATGACCATCGTTTTGTTTGGAGGAAAAAGGGGGAAACTTGTAAGCGAAGGACACCATCCCAACCGTGAAGCACATGGGTGGCAGCATCATGTTGTGGGGTTGCTTTGCTGCAGGAGGGACTGGTGCACTTCACGAAATAGATGGCATCATGAGTTAGGAAAATTATGTGGATATATTTAAGCAACATCTGAAGACATCAGTCAGGAAGTTAAAGCTTGGTCGCAAATGGGTCTTCCAAATGGACAATGACCCCAAGCATACTTCCAAAGTTGTGGCAGGACAACAAAGTCAAGGTATTGGAGTGGCCATCATAAAGCCCTGACCTCAATCATACAGAAGATTTGTGGGCAGAACTGAAAGAGCGTGTGCGAGCAAGGAGGCCTACAAACCTGACACAGTTACACCAGCTCTGTCAGGAGGAATTGGCCAAAATTCACCCAACTTATTGTGGGAAGCTTGTGGAAGGCTACCCGAAATGTTTGACCTCAGTTAAACAATTAAATAAAGGCAATGCTTCCAAATACTAATTGAGTGTATGTAAACTTCTCACCCACTGGGAATGTGATGAAAGAAATAAAAGCTGAAATAAATCATTCTCTCTACTATTATTCTGACATTTCACATTCTTAAAATAAAGTGGTGATCCTAACTGACCTAACACAGGGAATTGTTACTAGGATTAGATGTCAGGAATTGTGAAAAACTGAGTTTAAATGTATTTGGCTAAGGTGTATGTAAACTTCTGACTTCAACTGTATGTGTGTGCTGAAACAGGTCACCCTTCTCCCCAGTTTTAATGAGTGACTGAGCAGACGGAGGTCCTGTACCCTTCTGTAACCAGCCTGTATGTAGCCAGCCTGTTGTATGTACCCTTTAGCCTGCCTGCTGTGTGTGAGCCAAGGGCCTGTGGAGAGGTTTAAAGATGGGTCCAGCGTGTCTCTCTCATTACCCCACCATAACCCTGACAGCTCCGATTTGGGACTTTCGTGTGGGCTTTCTCTCTGCTACACACATCCTCACCTCCCTTTGCCTCGGCTCTCAGCTGTGTTAGCAATCTGCTAAATATTTGATGGCCTTGTTAAAGCGATCAAAGATGCCTTTTCGAAAAGCACCCTCAACTCACTAGAGTAAAGCTCATGTTTTATTCTATGGTGTAGTTGTAAGTGTGTTTTTTGGGTTACTGTAGCAGTTTGTGTGAGGGATATTCTCTGAAGTAGTTGTTAGTGTGTTTTCCAGCGAAAAAGAGGTCCATGATTTGGTTATGTGGCCATTGCTGCGACCTCCAACTGAATGACTGATTGACCCATGTGCTCGAGTTTCCATACAATCCATTAGTGTTTTGTAATTGAACATGTGGTTACGAAATAGCTGTATCTATTCAGAATAATTATCACACTTGGTATACAGAGAGTCAGAAGTTCCATTTTTATTTGGCTATAACTGATCTGACACCCAATGGCTTCGTTGATGCAGATGTCAATATCGTGTGCATAGTTAAAACATTTTTTATAGCACTTACTTCCTGATTACAAGATCATAGATTACTGTTTAAAAATGTACAGCATGTGTAGTCCACATAGTTGTTATCCACTACATGACCAAAAGTATGTGGACACCTACTTGTTGAACATCTTATTCCAAAATCATGGGCATTAATATGGAGTTGAATTCCCCCATTTGCTGCTGTAAGAGCCTCCACTCTTCTGGGAAGGCTTTCCGCTAGATGTTGGAACATTGCTCTGGAGACACGCTTCCATTCAGCCACAAGAGTGTTAGTGTTGGCCGATTAAGCCTGGCTCACAGTCGGCGTTTCAATTCATCCGAAAGGTGTTCAATGGGGTTGAGGTCAGGGCTCTATGCAGGCGAGTCAAGTTCTTCCACACCAATCTTGACAAGCCATTTCTGTATGGATCTCGCTTTGTGCACGGGGCATTGACATGCTGAAATGGGAAAGGGCCTTCCACAAACTGTTGCCACAAAGTAGGAAGCACAATAATGTTATTGTATGCTGTAGCCTTAAGATTTCCCTAACCTGGAACTAAGGAGCCTAGCCCGAACCAGTTGGCCCTATGCATTGCGGCAGGTAGCATTCTCCTGGCATCCGCCACTCCAGCCGATGCTTAGCATTGCAAATGGTGATCTTAGGCTTGTGTGCTGCTGATGGAAACCCATTTCACGATTCTCCAGATGAACAATTATTATGCTTACGTTGCTTCCAGAGGCAGTTTGGAACTCGGTAGTGAGTGTTGCAACCGGGGACAGACGATTTTTATGCGTTACATGCTTCAGTACTCTGGGGTCCCGTTCATAAGCTTGTGTGGCCTATCACTTCACGGCTGAGCTGTTGTTGCTCCAAGACATTTCCATTTCACAATAAGGAGCACTTATAGTTGACAAGGGCAGCTCTAGTAGGGCAGACATTTGACGAACTGACTTGCTGGAAAGGTGTCGTGCTATGAACGTGCCATGTTGAAAATCTCTGAGCTCTTCGGTAAGGCCGTTCTACTGCTAATGTTTGTCTATGGAGATTGCATGGCGTGGTGCTCGATTTTATACACCTGTCAGCAACGGGTGTGGCTGCAATAGCAGAATTCACTAATTTGAAGGGGTATCCACATACTACTGTATATAAGTGTATGTTTCAGATGTGGCCCCTGAATAACGCTTGCGGCATGATATTTTGACGTGGGCAAGGAAATGATTTAGAAATTTGATAAGAAGCTTCAAGGAAATTACTACAAAATGTCTTCTTTTCAATTTCTGTACACAAACTGGTGGTTAGGCAGACACATTGACATTGTGGACTCAACTCTTCCTGAAAGACAGCTCCCAGTCTACCAGTGGTTATGTCTAAAACAGCATACGATTGATACACTCCCTTCCATATCTATTTGGACAGTGAAGCAAAAAATTGTTCACTTGACTCTATACTACAGCATTTTGGATTTGAGATCAAACGTTTCATATGAAGCAACAGGACAGAATGCCATCTTTTATTTGAGGATAATTTCATACATACAGTATCTGTTTTACCATTTAGAAATGAAAGCACTGTATGTATCTACTCCCCCTATCCCTAACTCTCCAAGTACTTGGACAAATTCACATATAGTATATTAAAATAGTCAAAGTTTGATATTTGGTCCCATATTGCTAGCACACAATGACTAAATCAAGCTTGTGACTACAAATGTATTGGATGCATTTGCAATTTGTTTTGTTGTCTTTCGGATTATGTTTTGCCCAATAGGAAATTAATGGTGAGTATTGTATTGTGTCATGTTAGAGTACTTGTATTGTAAATACGAATTGAATATGTTTCTGAATACTTCTACATTAATGTGGATGTCCACATACTTTTGTATATACAGTATAGTGTAGTTCACGTGAATATTCAGGGGAAATAAGGCTATGTAAAATAGGCCAAATAAAAGTCCATCTGTCAAAATAAATGTCCCCGTATTAGGTGCAGGGTGCAAGGCTAAGAGACACACTTTTTTTTGTGCTAGAGCAGACTTTCTACTCCATTGATTTATTGTAGTCTGGAGTCAATAAAGAGGCCTGTCTGACTTTATGAGCCTCTGTGCTGTGGTTTTTATTCTTTTGTAATTGGTTAACGGTGCTGAAAGCTTATTGCTGTTCTTGTTCCTTTTGTGTGATGACCCATTCCTATTCAAAGCACATTGCAGAGCTGAGGCTGGGCACCACAGGGGACTTGGGCCTGTAATGGACAGGGATGGGAAGACACTGAGGACAAAGGGATGTTTTCTCTATTGAAAATGCAGGCTGGACAGCTGGCTGATTTGACACTGTGTGACAGTATATAGTGTGGCTCTATTGAAGAGGTTGAGGGAGGAAAGTAAATGAACATCCGTCCATCCATCCATGTATCTATCCATGCACTCCCGCATGCGTCCATCCGTCCGTCCAGTCGTTTTCCCACTATTCTGTGAATACCGGATATAGATGATGTGTATCTGCTGTTATTCTCCCTCTCTGTTCAGCATCGGCGGGCTCTTGACACATCGGCACATTAATATTACAAATATTCAAATAACTTTATTCAACGTTCGGCGGGCTGAGGCTGACGACGGGAGATTCACGGCCCATTGAGCGAGTGTGTCTCCGCAGGCCTAAGTACCGATTCATCATGGCTGCCTTATTCCTGTCTAATGGCTGCTATTATGGGCCTAGGCTGAGGAGGGGAGAGATGAGGAGAGGATGCGATGCAAAGGATAGAGGAGGAGAGGATATGAGAGGAAAGCAGAGCAGAAGAGAGTAGAGGAGAGGAGAGTAGAGGAGAACATAGGAGAACAGAGGAGAACAGAGGAAAACAGAGGAGAGTAGAGGAGAGCAGAGAAGAGTAGAGTAGAGGAGAGCAGAGGAGAACAGAGGAGAGTAGAGGAGAGCAGAGGAGAGGAGAACAGAGGAGAGTAAAGGAGAGCAAAGGAGAACAGAGGAGAGTAGAGAGGAGAACAGAGGAGAGTAGAGGAGAGCAGAGGAGAGCAGAGGAGAACAGAGGAGAGTAGAGAGTGGAGGAGAACAGAGGAGAACAGAGGAGAGTAGAGGAGAGCAGAGGAGAACAGAGGAGAGTAGAGGAGAGCAGAGGAGAGGAGAACAGAGGAGAGTAGAGGAGAGTAGAGGAGAGCAAAGGAGAACAGAGGAGAGTAGAAAGGAGAACAGAGGAGAGTAGAGGAGAGCAGAGGAGAGCAGAGGAGAACAGAGGAGAACAGAAAGTGGAGGAGAACAGAGGAGAGAAGAGGAGAGTAGAGGAGAGTAGAGGAGAACAGAGGAGAGTAGAGAGTAGAGGAGAACAGAGGAGTGCAGAGGAGATCAGAGGAGTGTAGTGGAGAACAGAGTAGAGGAGAGTAGAGGAGAGTAGAGGAGAGTAGAGGAGAGTAGAGGAAAACAGAGGAGAGTAGAGGAGAGTAGAGGAGAGTAGAGGAAAACAGAGGAGAGTAGAGGAGAGTAGAGGAGAACAGAGGAGAGTAAAGGAGAGTAGAGGAGAGTAGTGGACAACAGAGGAGAGTAGAGAACACCTGAGAAGAACAGAGGAGAGTGAAGGAGAACAGAGTATACGAGAACAGAGTAGAGGAGAACAGAGGATAACAGAGTAGAGGAGAACAGAGGAGAGGAGAGAGAACAGAGGAGAACAGAGGAGAACAGAGGAGAATGGAGGAGAGTGGAGGAGAACAGATAAGAACAGAGGAGAGTAGAGGAGAGCAGAGGAAAATGGAGGAGAGTGGAGGAGAACAGATGAGAACAGAGGAAAGTAGAGGAGAACGGAGGAGAGTGGAGGAGAACAGATGTGAACAGAGGAGAGCAGAGGAAAATGGAGGAGAGTGGAGGAGAACAGATGAGAACAGAGGAGAGTAAAGGAGAACGGTGGAGAGTGGAGGAGAACAGAGGAGAGTAGAGGAGAACAGAGGAGATTAGAGGAGAACAGAGGAGAACAGAGGAGAGTAGAAGAGATTAGAGGAGAACAGAGGAGAACAGAGGAGAGTAGAAGAGAGTAGAGGAGAACAGAGGAGAGTAGAGGAGAGTAGAGGAGAGTAGAGGAGATTAGAGGAGAACAGAGGAGAGCAGAGGAGAGCAGAGGAGAGCAGAGGAGAGTCAAGGAAAACAGAGGAGAACAGAGGAGAACTGATAAGAACAGAGGAGAGGAGAGTAGAGGATAGTAGAAGAGAGTAGAGGAGAACAGAGGAGAACAGAGGAGAGTAGAGGAGAGTAAAGGAGAATGGAGGAGAGTGGAAGAGAACAGATGAGAACAGAGGAGAGTAGAGGAGAACAGAGGAGAATAGAGGAGAGTAGAGGAGAACAGAGGAGAACGGAGGAGAACAGAGGAGAACAGAGGAGAGTAGAGGGGAACTGATGAGTACAGAGGAGAGGAGAGTAGAGGAGAGTAGAGGAGAGTAGAGGAGAACAGAGGAGAGTAGAGGAGAGTAGAGGAGAGTAGAGGAGAGTAGAGGAGAACAGAGGAGAGTAGAGGAGAGTAGAGGAGAGTCAAGGAGAGTAGATGAGAGGAGAGGAGAGCAGAGGAGAGTCAAGGAGAGTAGAGGAAAGCAGAGGAGAACAGAGGAGAGTAGAGGAGAACTGATGAGAACAGAGGAGAGTAGAGGAGAACAGAGATGGACAGAGGTGTACAGAGGAGAGTAGAAGAGAGTAGAGGAGAATGGAGGAGAGTGGAGGAGAACAGATGAGAACAGAGGAGAGTAGAGGAGAACAGAGATGGACAGAGGTGTACAGAGGAGAGTAGAAGAGAGTAGAGGAGAATGGAGGAGAGTGGAGGAGAACAGATGAGAACAGAGAAGAGTAGAGGAGAACAGAGGAGAACAGAGGAGAGGAGAATTGATGAGAACAGAGGAGAACAGAGGAGAGTAGATGAGAGTAGAGGAGAGCAGAGGAGAGTGGAGGAGAACAGATGAGAACAGAGGAGAGTAGAGGAGAACAGAGATGGACAGAGGTGTACAGAGGAGAGTAGAAGAGAGTAGAGGAGAATGGAGGAGAGTGGAGGAGAACAGATGAGAACAGAGAAGAGTAGAGGAGAACAGAGGAGAACAGAGGAGAGGAGAATTGATGAGAACAGAGGAGAACAGAGGAGAGTAGAGGAGAACAGAGTAGAAGAGAGTAGAGGAGAACAGTGGAGAGTTGAGGAGAACAGAGGAGAGTAGAGGAGAACGGAGGAGAGTGGAGGAGAACAGATGAGAACAGAGTAGAGTAGAAGAGAACGGAGGAGAGTGAAGGAGAACAGATGAGAACAGAGGAGAGTAGAGGAGAACAGAGGAGAACAGAGGAGAACAGAGGAGAACAGAGGAGAGTAGAGGAGAACAGAGGAGAACAGAGGAGAACAGAGGAGAGTAAAGGAGAATGGAGGAGAGTGGAAGAGAACAGATGAGAACAGAGGAGAATAGAGGAGAGGAGAACAGAGGAGAGTAGAGGAGAGTAGAGGAGAGTCAAGGAGAGTAGAGGAAAACAAAGGAGAACAGAGGAGAGTAGAGGAGAATAGAGGAGAACAGAGGAGAGTAGAAGAGAATAGAGGAGAACAGAGGAGAGTGAAGGAGAACAGAGGAGAGTAGAAGAGAGTAGAGGAGAACATAGGAGAGTAGATGAGAACAGATGAGAACAGAGTAGAGTAGAAGAGAACGGAGGAGAGTGGAGGAGAACAGATGAGAACAGAGGAGAGTAGAGGAGAACAGAGGAGAACAGAGGAGAACAGAGGAGAACAGAGGAGAGTAGAGGAGAACAGAGGAGAACAGAGGAGAACAGAGGAGAGTAAAGGAGAATGGAGGAGAGTGGAAGAGAACAGATGAGAACAGAGGAGAGTAGAGGAGAACAGAGGAGAACAGAGGAGAGTAGAGGAGAGTAGAAGAGAACAGAGGAGAACGGAGGAGAACAGAGGAGAACAGAGGAGAGTAGAGGAGAACAGAGGAGAGAAATGAGAGTAGAGGAGAGTAGAGGAGAGTCAAGGAGAGTAGAGGAGAGTAGAGGAGAACAGAGGAGAGTAGAGGAGAACTGATGAGTACAGAGGAGAGGAGAGTAGAGGAGATTAGAGGAGAGTAGAGGAGAACAGAGGAGAATAGAGGAGAGGAGAACAGAGGAGAGTAGAGGAGAGTAGAGGAGAGTCAAGGAGAGTAGAGGAAAACAAAGGAGAACAGAGGAGAGTAGAGGAGAATAGAGGAGAACAGAGGAGAGTAGAAGAGAATAGAGGAGAACAGAGGAGAGTGAAGGAGAACAGAGGAGAGTAGAAGAGAGTAGAGGAGAACATAGGAGAGTAGATGAGAACAGAGGAGAGTAGAAGAGAGTAGAGGAGAACAGAGGAGAGTGGAGGAGAACAGATGAGAACAGAGGAGAGTAGAGGAGAACAGAGGAGAGGAGAACTGATGAGAGCAGAGGAGAACAGAGGAGAGTGGAGGAGAACAGAGTAGAGTAGAGGAGAGTAGAAGACAGTAGAGGAGAACAGAGTAGAGTAGAACAGAGGAGAGTAGAAGAGAGCAGAGGAGAACAGTGGAGAGTTGAGGAGAACAGAGGAGAACAGAGGAGAGTAGAGGAGAACGGAGGAGAGTGGAGGAGAACAGATGAGAACAGAGGAGAGTAGAGGACAACAGAGGAGAACAGAGGAGAACAGAGGAGAGTAGATGAGAACAGATGAGAACAGAGGAGAACAGAGGAGAGTAGAGGAGAGTAGAGGAGAGTAAAGGAAAACGGAGAAGAGTGGAGGAGAACAGATGAGAACAGAGGAGAGTAGAGGAGAACATAGGAGTACAGAGGAGAGTAGAGGAGAGTAAAGGAGAGTAGAGGAGAGTAAAGGAGAGGAGAGTAGAGGAGAGTAGAGGAGAACGGAGGAGAACAGAGGAGAGTAGAGGAGAACAGAGGAGAGTAATGGAGAGGAGAGGAGAGTAGAGGAAAACAGAGGAGAGTAGAGAACTGATGATTACAGAGGAGAGGAGAGTAGAGGAGACCAGAGGAGAGTAGAGGAGAGTAGAGGAGAACAGAGGAGAACAGAGGAGAGTAGAGGAGAGTAGCGGAAACCAGAGGAGAGTAGAGGATGACTGATGAGTACAGAGAAGAGGAGAGTAGAGGAGAGTAGAGGAGAGTAGAGGAGAGTAGAGGAGAGTAGAGGAGAACAGAGGAGAGTAGAGGAGAACAGAGGAGAGTAGAGGAGAGTAGAGGAGAGTAGATGAGAACAGAGGAGAGTAGAAGAGGGTAGAGGAGAACAGAGGAGAGTGGAGGAGAACAGATGAGAACAGAGGAGAGTAGAGGAGAACAGAGAAGAACAGAGGAGTACAGAGGAGAGTAGAAGAGAGTAGAGGAGAACAGAGGAGAGTGGAAGAGAACAGATGAGAACAGAGGAGAGTAGAGGAGAGTCAAGGAGAGTAGAGGAGAACAGAGGAGAGCTGAGGAGAGTCAAGGAGTGTAGAGGAAAACAGAGGAGAACAGAGGAGAACAGAGGAGAGCAGAAGAGAGTAGAGGAGAGTAGAGGAGAACAGAGGAGAGTAGAGGAGAACAAAGGAGAGCAGAGGAGAGCAGAGGAGAGTAGAGGAGAACAGAGGAGCTTAGAGGAGAGGAGAACAGAGGAGAGTAGAGGAGAACAGAGAAGCTTAGAGGAGAGGAGAACAGAGGAGCTTAGATGTTAGGAGAACAGAGGAGAGAATAGGAGAACAGAGAAGCTTAGAGGAGAGGAGAACAGATGAGATTAGAGAAGAGGAGAACAGAGGAGCGTAGAGAAGAGGAGAACAGAGGAGCTTAGAGGAGAGGAGAACAGAGGAGAGTAGAGGAGAGGAGAACAGAGGAGCGTAGAGAAGAGGAGAACAGAGGAGCGTAGATGAGAGGAGAACAGAGGAGAGTAGAGGAGAACTTAATTATTTGACTTTCTATATTTCTATGAGCATATTTATCTGTATACTGTAATATAACATTTGCCCTGATCAGATGTTTAATCTAGTATTATTCTGGACTCAATTCAATTCAAGGGGCTTTATTGGCATGGGAAACATATTTTAAAATTGCCAAAGCAAGTGAAGTAGATAATATACAAAAGTGAAATTAACAATAAAAATGAACAGTAAACATTACACTCACAGAAGTTCCAAAAGAATAAAGACATTTCAAATGTCATAGAATGTATATATACAGTGTTGTAACGATGTGCAAATGGTTAAAGTACAAAAGGGAAAATAAATCAACATAAATATGGGTTGTATTTACAATGGTGTTTGTTCTTCACTGGTTGCCCTTTTCTTGTGGCAACAGGTCACAAATCTTGCTGCTTTGATGTATCTCTCTCTCTCTCTCTCTCTCTCTCTCTCTCTCTCTCTCTCTCTCTCTCTCTCTCTCTCTCAGTACAGCATGCCTTTAACAGGGGTCTCTGCTCTCAGCCAGGTTAACTTACTGGGCTACAGAAAGGCCATGGTGACATGGAAACATGGGAGTGTGGGAGAAGGAGAGAGAAAGGACGGAAGAGAGTATAGAAGAAAGAGTGAAAGGCCCTCAATAAGCTGAACAGAGGAAGCACGGAAGGCAGCAGTGAAAGAGTGTGACCCAAGCAAAGACACAAACACACACACACACCTCCACTCTGACACAATAAAGAGAAACCAGACGTGGAGTTGTCGTCATACTCTATGGATATAGAGATCCTCATGTTAGTTCTCTCTCACTCCTGTTGTCTGCCATGTTTCCCCCCTTCTTCCCTGACTCCCCCATTTCTTCATCTCAATACAGCTACTTTTGCTTTGTCCCTTTTCCCTCTTTCTCATCTCATCCCTCTTTCTCAAGACTGCATAGTTCATGAACCTCGCCGAAGCCAAAGCGTTTCACTTTACCCCCCAGTTAGACCTGTTTCCGATTCATACCCAGACCCGCTCTCGCCCTGTCTAACTGAGCCTATGTTTGACCAGTCCGTCTACGCCGTCCTTCCACTGCAATCATCATTCCTTTGATTGACCCAAAGACTAGAATCTGTTCTCTTCTTGTCCCATTCATTCTGACATGCTCTCTGGCCACTCAACCACTCCCCTTTTATCCCCTCTTACCTCTCTCAGTTCTAATCTCTCTTACTCCCAGGTATCTAACACTCATTCCTCTTTTCCCATCTTTCACCTTTCTGACACTCTCTTCTACCCTTACTCTGTCTCGCTCTTACACCTCTCTCTATGTACATGGCCTTGTCACATTGCTCTCCCCCTGTCCCTGTTTTACTACTCCTGATTAGCCGACGGTGACTGTGTGCTAGCTGGCTGGGGGATAATGGCTCCAGGGGCCAGTCAGAGAGAGTGAGGGGACAGAGGGAACAGGGGACACAAAGGACCCCATGGCTTCTGTAGATGGCTGGGGTTCTTGTCAATTTCCCTCCGTTGCCCCTGTTGTCGCCCGTGTTGTCGCCCGTGTTGTCGCCCGTGTTGTCGCCCGTGTTGTCGCCCGTGTTGTCGCCCGTGTTGTCGCCCCTGTTGTCTCCCCTGTTGTCTCCCCTGTTGTCTCCCCTGTTGTCGTCCCTGTTGTCGTCCCTGTTGTCGCCCCTGTTGTCTCCCCTGTTGTCTCCCCTGTTGTCGTCCCTGTTATCGTCCCTGTTGTCGCCCCTGTTGTCTCCCCTGTTATGCACCCCTGTTGTCTCCCCTGTTGTTGTCCCTGTTATCGTCCCTGTTGTCGCCCCTGTTGTCTCCCCTGTTGTCTCCCCTGTTGTCTTCCCTGTTGTCGACCCTGTTGTCGCCCCTGTTGTCACCCCTGTTGTCTCCCCTGTTGTCTCCCCTGTTGCCTCCCCTGTTGTCGTCCCTGTTGTCTCCCCTGTTGTTGCCCCTGTTGTCTCCCCTGTTGTCTCCCCTGTTGTCGTCCCTGTTGTCGTCCCTGTTGTCGCCCCGTTGTCTCCCCTGTTGTGCACCCCTGTTGTCGCCCCTGTTGTCGCCCCTGTTGTCGCCCCTGTTGTCTCCCCTGTTGTCTCCCCTGTTGTCTCCCCTGTTGTCGTCCCTGTTGTCGCCCCTGTTGTCTCCCCTGTTGTCTTCCCTGTTGTCTCCCCTGTTGTGCACCCCTGTTGTCTCCCCTGTTGTCGCCCCTGTTGTCGCCCCTGTGGTCGCCCCTGTGGTCGCCCCTGTGGTCACCCCTGTTGTCTCCCCTGTTGTCGCGCCTGTTGCCTCCCCTGTTGTCTTCCCTGTTGTCTCCCCTGTTGTCGACCCTGTTGTCAACCTTGTTGGCGCCCCTGTTGTCGCCCCTGTTGTCTCCCCTGTTGTCTCCCCTGTTGCCTCCCCTGTTGTCGTCCATGTTGTCTCCCCTGATGTCGCCCCTGTTGTCTCCCCTGTTGTCTCCCCTGTTGTCGTCCCTGTTATCGTCCCTGTTGTCGCCCGTGTTGTCGCCCCTGTTGTGCACCCCTGTTGTCGCCCCTGTTGTCGCCCCTGTTGTCGCCCCTGTTGTAGCCCCTGTTGTGCACCCCTGTTGTCGCCCCTGTTGTCTCCCCTGTTGTCGCCCCTGTTGTCGCCCCTGTTGTCGCTCCTGTTGTCGCGCCTGTTGTCGCCCCTGTTGTCAACCTTGTTGTTGCCCCTGTTGACACCCCTGTTGTTGCCCCTGTTGTCGCCCCTGTTGTCGCCCCTGTTGTAGCCCCTGTTGTGCACCCCTGTTGTCGCCCCTGTTGTCTCCCCTGTTGTCGCCCCTGTTGTCGCCCCTGTTGTCGCCCCTGTTGTCAACCTTGTTGTTGCCCCTGTTGTCACCCCTGTTGCCGCCCCTGTTGTCACGCCTGTTGTTGGTCCTGTTGTCAACCCTGTTGTCGTCCCTGTTGTCGTCCCTGTTGTCGCCCCTGTTGTCTCCCCTGTTGTCTCCCCTGTTGTCACCCCTGTTGTCTCCCCTGTTGTCGCCCCTGTTGTCTCCCCTGTTGTCTCCCCTGTTGTCGTCCCTGTTGTCTCCCCTGTTGTCTCCCCTGTTGTCGCCACTGTTGTCTCCCCTGTTGTCGTCCCTGTTGTCTCCCCTGTTGACTCCCCTGTTGTCTCCCCTGTTGTCTCCCCTGTTGTCACCCCTGTTGTCTCCCCTGTTGTTGCCCCTGTTGTCTCCCCTGTTGTCTCCCCTGTTGTCTCCCCTGTTGTCGTCCCTGTTGTCGCCCCTGTTGTCTCCCCTGTTGTCGTCCCTGTTGTCGTCCCTGTTGTCGTCCCTGTTGTCTCCCCTGTTGTCTCCCCTGTTGTCTCCCCTGTTGTCACCCCTGTTGTCTCCCCTGTTGTCTCCCCTGTTGTCGCCCCTGTTGTCGCCCGTGTTGTCGCCCGTGTTGTCGCCCCTGTTGTGCACCCCTGTTGTCGCTCCTGTTGTCGCCCCTGTTGTCGCCCCTGTTGTCGCCCCTGTTGTAGCCCCTGTTGTGCACCCCTGTTGTCGCCCCTGTTGTCTCCCCTGTTGTCGCCCCTGTTGTCGCCCGTGTTGGTGCCCCTGTTGTCGCCCCTGTTGTTGCCCCTGTTGTCAACCTTGTTGTTGCCCCTGTTTCTCCCCTGTTGTCAACCTTGTTGTTGCCCCTGTTTCTCCCCTGTTGTCAACCTTGTTGTTGCCCCTGTTGTCAACCTTGTTGTTGCCCCTGTTTCTCCCCTGTTGTCGCCCCTGTTGTCACGCCTGTTGTTGGCCCTGTTGTCGCCCCTGTTGTCGCCCCTGTTGTGCACCCCTGTTGTTACGCCTGTTGTTACGCCTGTTGTCGCCAGTGTTGTCGCCCCTGTTGTGCACCCCTGTTGTCGCCCCTGTTGTCGCCCCTGTTGTCGCCCCTGTTGGCGCCCCTGTTGTCGCCCCTGTTGTGCACCCCTGTTGTTACGCCTGTTGTCGCCCCTGTTGTCGCGCATGTTGTCGCGCCTGTTGTCGCCCCTGTTGTCGCCCCTGTTGTTACGCCTGTTTTCAACCCTGTTGTCGCGCCTGTTGTCGCCCCTGTTGTCAACCTTGTTGTTGCCCCTGTTGTCGCCCCTGTTGTCGCCCCTGTTGTTACGCCTGTTGTTACGCCTGTTGTCAACCCTGTTGTCACCCCTTGGAGACACACACACACGCACACTCACTACAGCGTCTACAGCCTCCACACAGATCTCATTACAGATAAGAGATTAGAGTGTGATAGACTGAAGCACAGCCCATCACACTAGGTTTGGAGGGATTGGGGATGTCCTGTCTTCTATCTGTACCACATCTATCCTGTAAGCCTGATGTGTACTAGTGTGAACCCTTTCCCCAAGTGATTTGTCCAATCAGTTAAGCTTAGCTCTAGTTTGTGAGGTTTGACTAGGAGTCTCTTCAGGTCTGAAGGTTAGGTTTGTATTGAGGCTGATTGTCTGAGCTTCCCTTACCTCTGTGCCTATACGCATCACACACACACACGCACGCACGCACGCACGCACTCACACACACACACACACACACACACACACACACACACACACACACACACACACACACACACACACACCACAGGTTGAACTATATGCATGCTCCCCGTATAATTGTGTGTGCTGTCATTCCCGTGCAGAGTCTACACAGACTTCATCAGAGGGCAGCTCTACTTCATGCTCCTTTAGCCTGTGTGATTACCCACAGAGTGAAGAATTGCATCTATATAATTCATGTCATGACACCGACTGTAATCCCGGACCAACTCGTTTCCACACTAATTGTCGGAGTCATATCTAACGCAACCTCAACCCTATATGTAATGTGGTTCAATATGTAATTATACAGCAATTAGGCGTCTTCTTCTCAAGCAGACAGTGCTCACTATGTGTAGGTTGTGTAGGTGAGACTGTAACTGCACATTCCTGTTGACAGTAAACCTGGCCCTTAGTTTTCAGGGTGACGGCACACGGTTTCTTGACTGGAGAAGGAGTACATGTTGTATTCATACAAAGGTGGACTGAACGGAAGGGAGGGAGGGAGGGAGGGACGGACCGATGAACAGACAGACAGGCGCCCAGACAGACTGCCAGTCAGACTGACAGACAGACACACATAGAGACAAGCCGACTCACTGGCCTGACAGACATACTGTGTATGAGGCTCTGACAAGTCCCACTGCTGTACTATTGATCAGAGCCCTGGCCTGTTCACACAGCCCTGTTCCAAGGACCCCCTGCTGGGGTTGCCTTCAGAGAACGCCTGCCAGAAAAGACTGGGCTTGAATGTTGAATGGCCTTGACTCTGAGCAAGGAGGAGGAGGAAAGGAGGAGGGAAAGGGAGAGAGAGAGAGACAGAGTAATCCTCTCTTTGTGGTCTTTGACTGTCTTTGTGCTGACTTTGTTTACAGGGTTCCCACACTGGCTGGGAGACAGCAGCTTTTCAGGGCCACACAGGAATTAACAAGACTGCCAGTCTGTGTATGTGAGTGTGTGTGTGTGCGTGTGAAGGACAGAAAATCTGTTTTCCAACTCTAATGAGCGCTTCAGCCTGTATGTCTGTCTCTGTCTGTCTGTCTGTCTGTCAGATAGGACCAATTTAAGTCTGCTATGCTTTCAGACTTCCTATTTTGCCTACTGGTGATTTACGACAGAGTGACAACAGACACATATTCTCCTGTTTTCATCCAACTACACTTTGCTCTTCCTTGTCAGAGTCTATTTGACAACTCTTTCATTTGAAAAGCAATACTTTGTCAGAGTGGATGCCTAGAGAAACGCTGGACAAATTATGGGATGGGAGACGGTTCCATTTTGACCAGCTGCTCTTGTTGCTTACAGATGGGGGTTGTCTAGAAACTACCTTAAGGCATTTCGTCGGCATGGAATTTGTCACCATGTTTTTTTTTAGATTCATTTGAATGGTTGAGATGTAATTTCAGATTGTATGACCGCAGGGCTACACTCTTAGAAAAAAAGGTGCTGTCTAGAACCTAAAAGGGTTCTTTAAAGAACCCGTTTTGGTTCTCGGTAGAACCCTTTTGGTTCCAGGTAGAACCCTTTTGAGTTCCTTGTAGAACCCTTTCCACAGAGGGTTCTACCTGGAATCCAAAAGAGTTCTACCTGGAACCAAAAAGGTTTCTCCCATGGGACCAGCCGAAGAACCCTTTTGAACCCTTTTTTCTAAGAGTGTAGTTAGATCAGTCCAGTTGGTAGTGGGGAATGGCATGTAATTACTGTAGTCTTGCTGTTGGGCATTTGACAGGTTGATTTCTCTGCGTAGAATCTCTCTTGAAGGCCGGATTGGTTGTGGTACAGAGACACACTGCTTTTGTGTCAGCAGAGGTGTGAAGCATAATTAAATACATTGGGGAATAAACACATACACACACACACTGTGACCTTTATCTTAGCGGACATAAAGGCTGTTCTGACAGTGTCCTCAGTGGAAGGCTATTCATCCTCACGACTCTGGCCGAGCCCTGTTGTACTAGTCTAGCGCCATGTCACACGACTCAGACTTGCAAACAAGGCCCAGTGTTTTTAAAAGGCCAGAGTGTGTTTCTCACCCACTGTTCGACTAGGCTGGAAAATCCTGTGTCACTCTCCCCTCCCGCCCTTCCTCCGTCTCTCTTCCCTTGTCCCGCTCTCTCCCATGTTCTTCCCAGCGTCGGTATAGCAGGGATACAATAGATGCATTAAGGTAACGGAGGATTTTCCTCTGACCCACCCGGTCAATTCACTCCTCAATCGTCTTAAACTGAATGGGCTGCCGCTGTGTCCACTTAAAGAAAGATCCTCCTTCCCCCATTGGCCCCTCTCACCTCTGGCCCCTTTCACCTCATGACTGTCTCCCTAGCGACTCCCACCCTTCTGAGCTCTAATCTTGAAATGGGAAGGAAAGCGTTTTGAAAGTGAGTGATTTGACAGTGAAATCTCTGCCGGACAATGGAGTCTGTCTGGGGCTGGGGTTAGCCTTTTTTGTTCTCTCCCTGGCTGTCTCCCCCTCAACTCCTCCCCTCATCCTCCTGCCCTCCATCTGGAGAACCCAGGCTGAGTGGCTAATTGTGGCGTGGAGAGGGGGAACACTGAAAGGGGAGAGGGGGAGGAGAGGAGGAGGATGAGGAGAAGGAGAGAAGAAGGAAGGGAAGTGGCTTACAGACTCTTCTACGTCTTTGTTTTCATAGGGGGTTGAGCGTTGAGACATTAACAGTGAGTGTTTGAGTTTTGTTTATGTTCATTTCCAATCAGAATCCCTTCTATTGCGACAGCTAGAGTATAGAATGTGATTAGTGGTGTGCTGATCCTGTCCTGGTGGTACTATGCAGGCTGTAAGCCCCTGTGCAATAAAGCTTTTTCTCAGCCCCCCCCCCCACACACACACACCCCCACCACACACATACAACATGCTCACTGTCCCATAACACCTTAATCCACTGTGAAAGCAATTGGCTCTGGGAGCTTGGATCAATAGCCCCAGCCAGACCGGCCAGCAGGAGAGCCAGGATCCAGGGGCTGCTAGCCAGGGGGAACATCTCTGGCCCCGGCCCATAGATCCAGCATCGATTCAGTGATTGAAATACAAAGAGCAGACATGCTCAAGCGTAGGGCTGTTTTAGTGTGTGTTTGGGTGAGTGAAAGAGTGCGAGAGAAGAGTGAGAGACACAAAGTGTGTTTGGGAGTGGAGGGGGGCTGTGTGTGTGTGTGTTTGTGTGTGTGCATGTGTTTGTGAGTGAGTGTGTGTGTGTTATGATTTTTTTGGAGCCATCTGTAGTAAAGTGGGAATTGCATTTAATCTAGCACCTTTGAGGAGGAGCCTACTGTAGGTAAAAAATATCCTAATCAAATTTGTCCTGCTTGGGGAAAACTGTGTGTGTGTGTGTGTGTGTGTGTGTGTGTGTGTGTGTGTGTGTGTCACAGTCTGCAGAGTTAGAAGTTCATCCACGTTCTCCAAACGTCAAATTTCGAAGTGTTTTTGTTGCTCCTGCTGCTCCGTATCGTTCCATTTCTCCAAAGGTCAAATTTCTAGGTTAAGGTTTAAGTTTAGACACTCGTTCTGAATGGTTAAGGCAAGGGTTAAGGATTGGGACAGGGTTAAAACCAACAACAACAAAAACCCACTGTCCACGACTGGGATCAAACACGCAACCTTCTGATCCGGAGTCATCAGATTACGCCATCCAGTACCCCCACCCTCATCACCCCAGCAAAACCCAAGCATACCTGATGGTAGAAATAGTGCTCACTGTTGCCCCTAGTTGACGTATGTGTGTGGTTGTGTTGATTTCAAGGTGTGTGTGGTTGTGTTTGTGTGCTTGGAAGTGTGTTAATGTGCACACAGGTGTGTGTGTGTATGTGTTTGTGTGTATGTGTGTGTGTGTGTGTGTGACTCAGTGCCAACTAAAAATCAAACAGATCTACAGTATGACATGGGGAGGGAGTACTGTAATTTCTCCCAGCCTTTGTATCTTATTCCAGTTCTTCTCACGTTTACTCCTCACCCCGTTTCATGCTACAGTTCTTTTCACGTTTACTCCACACCCCGTTTCATGCTACAGTTCTCACGTATACTCCTCACCCCGTTTCACGCTACAGTTCTTCTCACGTATACTCCTCACCCCGTTTCATGCTACAGTTCTTCTCCCGTATACTCTTCACCCCGTTTCATGCTACAGTTCTCCCGTATAGTCCTCACCCCATTTCATGCTACATTTCTCACGTATACTCCCTACCCCGTTTCATGCTACAGTTCTTCTCCTGTGTACTCCTCACCCCGTTTCATCCTACAGTTCTTCTCATGTATACCCCCACCCCGTTTCATGCTACAGTTCTTCTCCCGTATACTCCTAGCCCCGTTTCATGCTACAGTTCTTCTCCCGTATACTCCCATCCCGTTTCATGTTACAGTTCATCTCCCGTATACTCCTCACCCCGTTTCATGCTACAGTTCTTCTCCCGTATACTCATTCACCCCGTTTCATGCTACAGTTCTCCCGTATAGTCCTCACCCCATTTCATGCTACAGTTCTCACGTATACTCCCTACCCCGTTTCATGCTACAGTTCTTCTCCTGTGTACTCCCCTCCCCGTTTCATGCTACAGTTCTTCTCCCGTATACTCCTAGCCCCGTTTCATGCTACAGTTCTTCTCCCGTATACTCCCCTCCCCGTTTCATGTTACAGTTCTTCTCCCGTATACTCCTAGCCCCGTTTCATGCTACAGTTCTTCTCCCATATACTCCCCTCCCCGTTTCATGTTACAGTTCTTCTCACGTAAACTCCTCACCCCGTTTCATGTTACAGTTCTTTTCCCGTATACTCTTTCCCCCGTTTCATGTTACAGTTCTTCTCACATATACTCCCTACCCCGTTTCATGTTACAGTTCTTCTCACGTATACTCCCCACCCGTTTCATGCTACAGTTCTTCTCCCGTATACTCCTCACCCCGTTTCATGTTACAGTTCTTCTCACGTATACTCCCCTCCCCGTTTCATGCTACAGTTCTTATCCCGTATACTCCCCATCCCCGTTTCATGTTACAGTTCTTCTCCCGTATTCCCCCCTCCCCGTTTCATGTTACAGTTCTTCTCCCGTATGCTGCCCACCCTGTTTCATGCTACAGTTCTTCTCCCGTATACTCCCTACCCCGTTTCATGTTACAGTTCTTCTCACGTACACTCCTGACCCCGTTTCATGTTACAGTTCTTCTCCCGTATACTCCTCACCCCGTTTCAGGCTACAGTTCTTCTCACGTATACTCCTCAACCCGTTTTATGCTACAGTTCTCCCGTATACTCCCCACCCCGTTTCATGTTACAGTTCTTCTCACATATACTCCTCACCCCGTTTCATGTTACAGTTCTTCTCCCGTATACTCCCCACCCCGTTTCATGTTACAGTTCTTCTCACATATACTCCTCACCCCGTTTCATGTTACAGTTCTTCTCACGTATACTCCCCACCCGTTTCGTGCTACAGTTCTTCTCCCGTATACTCCCTACCCCGTTTCATGTTACAGTTCTTCTCACATATACTCCTCACCCCGTTTCATGTTACAGTTCTTCTGCCGTATACTCCTCACCCCGTTTCAGGCTACAGTTCTTCTCACGTATACTCCTCAACCCGTTTTATGCTACAGTTCTTCTCACGTATACTCCTCACCCCGTTTCATGCTACAGTTCTTCTCACGTATACTCCTTACCCCGTTTCTTGTTACAGTTCTTCTCCCGTATGCTCCCCACCCTGTTTCATGCTATAGTTCTTCTCCCGTATACTCCCTACCCCGTTTCATGTTACAGTTCTTCTCCCGTATGCTCCTCACCCCGTTTCAGGCTAGAGTTCTTCTCACGTATACTCCTCAACCTGTTTTATGCTACAGTTCTTCTCCCGTATACTCCTCTCCCCGTTTCATGCTACAGTTCTTCTCACGTATACTCCCCTCCCCGTTTCATGCAACAGTTCTTCTCCCGTATACTCCCCACCCCGTTTCATGTTACAGTTCTTCTCACGTATACTCCTCACCCCGTTTCATGTTACAGTTCTTCTGCCGTATACTCCTCACCCAGTTTCAGGCTACAGTTCTTCTCACGTATACTCCTCAACCCGTTTTATGCTACAGTTCTTCTCACATATACTCCCCTCCCCGTTTCATGCTACAGTTCTTCTCCCGTATACTCCCCACCCCGTTTCATGTTATAGTTCTTCTCACATATACTCCTCACCCCATTTCATGTTACAGCTCTTCTCACGTATACTCCCCACCCGTTTCATGCTACAGTTTTTCTCCCGTATACTCCCTACCCCGTTTCATGTTACAGTTCTTCTCCTGTATGCTCCTCACCCCGTTTCAGGCTAGAGTTCTTCTCACGTATACTCCTCAACCCGTTTTATGCTACAGTTCTTCTCCCGTATACTACCACCCCGTTTTATGCTACAGTTCTTCTCACGTATACTCCACTCCCCGTTTCATGCTACAGTTCTTCTCCCGTATACTCCCTACCCCGTTTCATGTTACAGTTCTTCTCACGTGTACTCCTAACCCCGTTTCATGTTACAGTTCTTCTCCCGTATGCTCCCCACCCTGTTTCATGCTATAGTTCTTCTCCCGTATACTCCCTACCCCGTTTCATGCTACAGTTCTTCTCACGTATACTCCTCACCCCGTTTCATGTTACAGTTCTTCTCCCGTATACTCCTCACCCCGTTTCCTGTTACAGTTCTTCTCCCGTATACTCACCACCCATTTCATGTTACAGTTCTTCTCACGTATACTGCTCACCCCGTTTCATGCTAAATTTCTCCCTTACACTCCTCTCCCCGTTTTATGCTACAGTTCTTTTCCTGTGTACTCATCATCCTTTTTTATTCTACACTTCTTCTCACGTATACCCCACACCCCATTTCATCCTACAGTTGTCCCGTATACTCCCCACCCCGTTTCATGCTACAGTTCTTCCGTATACTCCTCGCCCCGTTTCATGTTACAGTTCTTCTCCCCTATACTCCCAACCCCGTTTCATGTTACAGTTCTTCTCACGTATACTCCTCACCCCGTTTCATGTTACAGTTCTTTTCCCGTATACTCCGCACCCCGTTTCAGGCTACAGTTCTTCTCAGGTATACTCCCCTCCCCGTTTCATGCTACAGTTCTTCTCACGTATACTCCCCTCCCCGTTTCATGCTACAGTTCTCCCGTATACTCCCCACCCCGTTTCATGCTACAGTTCTTCTGTATACTCCTCGCCCCGTTTCATGTTACAGTTCTTCTCCCCTATACTCCCAACCCCGTTTCATGTTACAGTTCTTCTCACGTATACTCCTCACCCCGTTTCATGTTACAGTTCTTACGTATACTCCCTACCCCGTTTCATGCTACAGTTCTTCTCCTGTGTACTCCCCTCCCCGTTTCATGCTACAGTTCTTCTCCCGTATACTCCTAGCCCCGTTTCATGCTACAGTTCTTCTCCCGTATACTCCCCTCCCCGTTTCATGTTACAGTTCTTCTCCCGTATACTCCTAGCCCCGTTTCATGCTACAGTTCTTCTCCCATATACTCCCCTCCCCGTTTCATGTTACAGTTCTTCTCACGTAAACTCCTCACCCCGTTTCATGTTACAGTTCTTTTCCCGTATACTCTTTCCCCCGTTTCATGTTACAGTTCTTCTCACATATACTCCCTACCCCGTTTCATGTTACAGTTCTTCTCACGTATACTCCCCACCCGTTTCATGCTACAGTTCTTCTCCCGTATACTCCTCACCCCGTTTCATGTTACAGTTCTTCTCACGTATACTCCCCTCCCCGTTTCATGCTACAGTTCTTATCCCGTATACTCCCCATCCCCGTTTCATGTTACAGTTCTTCTCCCGTATTCCCCCCTCCCCGTTTCATGTTACAGTTCTTCTCCCGTATGCTGCCCACCCTGTTTCATGCTACAGTTCTTCTCCCGTATACTCCCTACCCCGTTTCATGTTACAGTTCTTCTCACGTACACTCCTGACCCCGTTTCATGTTACAGTTCTTCTCCCGTATACTCCTCACCCCGTTTCAGGCTACAGTTCTTCTCACGTATACTCCTCAACCCGTTTTATGCTACAGTTCTCCCGTATACTCCCCACCCCGTTTCATGTTACACTTCTTCTCACGTATACCCCACACCCCATTTCATCCTACAGTTGTCCCGTATACTCCCCACCCCGTTTCATGCTACAGTTCTTCCGTATACTCCTCGCCCCGTTTCATGTTACAGTTCTTCTCCCCTATACTCCCAACCCCGTTTCATGTTACAGTTCTTCTCACGTATACTCCTCATCCCGTTTCATGTTACAGTTCTTTTCCCGTATACTCCGCACCCCGTTTCAGGCTACAGTTCTTCTCACGTATACTCCCCTCCCCGTTTCATGCTACAGTTCTCCCGTATACTCCCCACCCCGTTTCATGCTACAGTTCTTCTGTATACTCCTCGCCCCGTTTCATGTTACAGTTCTTCTCCCCTATACTCCCAACCCCGTTTCATGTTACAGTTCTTCTCACGTATACTCCTCACCCCGTTTCATGTTACAGTTCTTCTCCCGTATACTCTTCACCCCGTTTCATGCTACAGTTCTCACGTATACTCCTCACCTCGTTTTATGCTACAGTTCTTCTCCTGTGTACTCCTCACCCCGTTTCATGCTACAGTTCTCCCGTATACTCCCCACCCCGTTTCATGCTACAGTTCTTCTCACGTATACTCTACTCCCCGTTTCATGCTACAGTTCTTCTCACGTATACTCCTTACCCCGTTTCATGCTCCAGTTCTCATGTATACTCCTCACCCCGTTTCATGCTACAGTTCTTCTCCCGTATAGTCCTCACCCCGTTTCAGGCTACAGTTCTTCTCACGTATACTCCCCACCCCGTTTCATGCTACAGTTCTTCTCACGTATACTCCCCTCCCCGTTTCATGTTACAGTTCTTCTCACGTATACTCCCCACCCGTTTCATGTTACAGTTCTTCTCACGTATACTCCACACCCCGTTTCATGTTACAGTTCTTCTCCCGTATGCTCCCTACCCCGTTTCATGTTACAGTTCTTCTCACGTATACTCCCCACCCCGTTTCATGCTACAGTTCTTCTCACGTATATTCCACTCCCCGTTTCATGCTACAGTTCTTCTCCCGTATACTCCCCACCCCGTTTCATGTTACAGTTCTTCTCACATATACTCCTCACCCCGTTTCATGTTACAGTTCTTCTCACGTATACTCCTCACCCCGTTTCATGCTACAGTTCTCCCTTACACTCCTCTCCCCGTTTTATGCTACAGTTCTTTTCCTGTGTACTCATCGTCCTTTTTTTTTACACTTCTTCTCACATATACCCCGTTTCATGCTATAGTTCTTCTCACGTATACTCCTCTCCCCGTTTCATGCTACAGTTCTCCCGTATACTCCCCACCCCGTTTCATGCTACAGTTCTTCTGTATACTCCTCGCCCCGTTTCATGTTACAGTTCTTCTCCCCTATACTCCCAACCCCGTTTCATGTTACAGTTCTTCTCACGTATACTCCTCACCCCGTTTCATGTTACAGTTCTTCTCCCGTATACTCTTCACCCCGTTTCATGCTACAGTTCTCACGTATACTCCTCACCTCGTTTTATGCTACAGTTCTTCTCCTGTGTACTCCTCACCCCGTTTCATGCTACAGTTCTCCCGTATACTCCCCACCCCGTTTCATGCTACAGTTCTTCTCACGTATACTCTACTCCCCGTTTCATGCTACAGTTCTTCTCACGTATACTCCTTACCCCGTTTCATGCTCCAGTTCTCATGTATACTCCCCACCCCGTTTCATGCTACAGTTCTTCTCACGTATACTCTCCACCCCGTTTCATGCTACAGTTCTCCCGTATAGTCCTCACCCCATTTCATGCTACAGTTCTCAAGTATACTCCTCACCCTGTTTCATGCTACAGTTCTTCTCCTGTGTACTCCTCACCCCGTTTCATCCTACAGTTCTTCTCATGTATACCCCCACCCCGTTTCATGCTACAGTTCTTCTCCCGTATACTCCTAGCCCCGTTTCATGCTACAGTTCTTCTATCGTATACTCCCACCCCGTTTCATGTTACAGTTCATCTCCCGTATACTCCCTACCCCGTTTCATGCTACAGTTCTTCTCCCGTATACTCCTAGCCCCGTTTCATGCTACAGTTCTTCTCCCGTATACTCCCCACACCGTTTCATGTTACAGTTCTTCTCACGTATACTCCCAACCCCGTTTCATTTTACAGTTCTTCTCACGTATACTCCTCACCCCGTTTCATATTACAGTTCTTCTCACGTATACTCCCCACCCCGTTTTATGCTACAGTTCGTCTCCCGTATACTCCCCACACCGTTTCATGTTACAGTTCTTCTCACGTATACTCCCTACCCCGTTTCATTTTACAGTTCTTCTCACGTATACTCCTCACCCCGTTTCATATTACAGTTCTTCCCACGTATACTCCCCACCCCGTTTCATGGTACAGTTATTCTCACGTATACTCCCCACCCCGTTTCATGTTACAGTTCTTCTCACGTATACTGCTCACCCCGTTTCATGCTACAGTTCTCCCTTATACTCCTCTCCCCGTTTTATGCTACAGTTCTTTTCCTGTGTACTCATCACCCTGTTTTATTCTACACTTCTTCTCACGTATACCCCACACCCCGTTTCATGCTACAGTTCTTCTCACGTATACTCCCCACCCCGTTTCATGCTACAGTTCTCCCGTATACTCCCCACCCGTTTCATGTTACAGTTCTTCCGTATACTCCTCACCCCGTTTCATGTTACAGTTCTTCTCCCGTATACTCCCCACCCCGTTTCATGCTACAGTTCTCACGTATACTCCTCACCCCGTTTCATGCTACAGTTCTTCTCACATATACTCCTGACCCCGTTTCATGTTACAGTTCTTCTCATATATGCATCCGACCCCGTTTCATGCTACAGTTCTTCTCACGTTTCCTCCCACCCCGTTTCATGCTACAGTTCTTCTCACGTGTACTCCTACCCCGTTTATGCTACACCAACCACATATTCTGACCACCAAGGTTGCGTTTTATAATTGTTCTACTAATCAGAGGAGGCTGATAGGAGGATCTATAGGAGAACGGGCTCATTGTAATACCTGGAATGGAATAAATGGAATGCTATCAAAGACATCAAACATATGGAAACCACATGTTGGACTCCGTTCCAATTACTCCACTGCAGCCATTACAATGAGCCTGTCCTCCTGCAGCTCACCCCACCAGCCTCCATTGCTACTAATATGACATTTTATTACATTTTATTAGAATGTCAGTCTAAATGGTGCATAAGGGAAATTAAGGGTATTTTTCTTCCACTGTGGCTATAAGAGTTTTTACATGACGTGTATGTGTTCGTGTGTGCGTCTGTGCGTGCGTGCGTGCGTGCTGCTCTGTAGAGTTCCAAGCCCGTGTGCCTTGTCCCAGGGTATCAGTTTATCATTGAGCAACATCAGTCTGGTCACTGGAACAACAGCCTAGAGCAGAAAGACTGTTGTTTCTCCATGTCACAAGAATTTATGTAAAAACCTGAAGAATGCGCAGTGAACTGTATAAAGGATAATTTGTCAGTTTATTATGCATTGAACACAACCTCAGTGTTTGACGGCCCTGCCTCTCATGAACAAACACAGACACGTCATTGAGCTTGCATACACACTTTAAACGAAACACTCCCACACCCACATACATACATATACTTACACATTCCAACATACACTATATATACAAAAGTATGTGGACACCCCTTCAAATTTGTGGATTCGGCTATTTCAGCCACACCAGTTACTGACAGGTGTATAGATTCGAGCACACAACCATGCAATCTCCATAAACAAACATTGGTAGTAGAATGGCCTTACCGAAGAGCTTAGTGACTTTCAACGTGGCACTGTCATAGGATGCCAGCTTTCCAGCAAGTCAGGTTGTCAGATTTCTGCACTGCTAGAGCTGCCCCGGTCAACTGTAAGTGTTGTTATTGTGAGGTGGAAACGTCTAGGAGAAACAGCGGCTCAGCCGCGAAGTGGTAGGCCACACAAGCTCACAGAAAAGGACTGCCGAGTGCTGAAGCGTGTTGCGCGTTCCAAACTGCCTCTGGAAGCAACGTCAGCTCAATAACTATTCGTCAGGAGATTCATGAAATGGGTTTTCATGGCTGAGCAGCCGCACACAAGCGTAAGATCACCATGCGCAATGCCAAGCGTCGACTGGAGAGGTGTAAAGCTTGCCGCCATCAGACTCTGGAGCAGTGGAAACGTGTTCTCTGGAGTGATGAATCATGCTTCACCATCTGGCAGCCCGACGGACGCATCTCGGTTTGGCGGATGCCAGGAGAACGCTACCTGCCCCAATGCATAGCGCCAACTGTAAAGTATGGTGGAGGAGAAATAATGATCTGTTTTTCGTGGTTCGGACTAGACCCTTTAGTTCTAGTGAAGGGAAATCGAAACACTACAGCATACAATGATATTCAAGACGATTCTGTGCTTCCAACTTTGTGGCAACAGTTTGGGGAAGGCATGACAATGCCCCCGTGCACAAAGCGAGGTCCATACAGAAATGGTTTGTCGAGATCGGGTTGCAAGAACTTGACTGGCCTGCATAGAGCCTTGACCTCAACCCCATCGAACACCTTTGGGATGAATTGGAACGCCAACTGCAAGCTAGGCCTAATCGCCCAACATCAGTGCCCGACCTCACTAATGCTCTTGTGGCTGAATGGAAGCAAGTCCCCGCAGCAATGTTCCAACATCTAGTGGAAAGCCTTCCCAGAAGAGTGTTATAGCAGCAAAGAGGGGGGACCAACTCCATATTAATGCCTATGCTCAACCAGCAGGTGTCCACATACTTTTCGCCATGTAGTGTATATTCTTATACAAACATACTTATACATTCCCTTTTAACTTTGAACACATACAAACACACAAACTAACATAACACAAACTCACACGCAAATACACATTCACCATTAATTTAGCAACGCGCATGCCCCGCCCACCTGAGGATCTGTCTTTTTCTGTCATCTATTTCCTGTGTTCGAGGGGTGCAGAATCCACTTGTCACTTGAATCTCGCCAGATTGATTGCTTTCATTTTACTCCTGCGACTCTTTCATACTCTTGCTTGTGCCTTGTTTTTTTCCCATTAATGTTACGACCGTGGAAATGTTTTTAATGATCTGTCAAACACCTCTCAGTAATGGCTGAAAGGACCCAATGGAATACGTTGTCTTTTCGTAGCATCTATAAGAGTGCTACAGCTCTGTCTGGGATTGAACACATCATCTCCACACTTACGTCAAGAAAGGGATGAAAGAGAACTTTATTTCGATGGGTGTTGAAAAAAGTCATCATTTGCTACAGTTGAAATCCCATTGGGCACAGACGTCAATTCAATTTCTATTCCATGTTGGTTCAAGGCAATTTCAATGATGTGGATTCAACCAGTGTGCCCAGTGGGATGTTTGCAAATGAGTTGCGCTGGAATGAAAACATCTTCCCGAAAATGTACACTCAGATTATAATGATATTATGTCTGATCTTGCAAACAATGTAAAGTATGTGTAGATAGGTGTAATCTAGAGCCAAGCGTGTTGATTTGTTATCTGAGGGTATCTTGCTATTGACACACTTGTTGACTTATGCAACAGAAGGTGACAGCAACAGTAATTAATGAGGCAGTCTAGACAGTGCAGGTGAGTGCAGGTAGGTGTAGACAGAGGAGGTGAGTGCAGGTAGGTCTAGACAGAGGAGGTGAGTGCAGGTAGGTCTAGACAGAGGAGGTGAGTGCAGGTAGGTCTAGACAGAGGAGGTGAGTGCAGGTAGGTCTAGACAGAGGAGGTGAGTGCAGGTAGTTCTAGACAGAGGAGGTGAGTGCAGGTAGGTCTAGACAGAGGAGGTGAGTGCAGGTAGGTCTAGACAGAGGAGGTGAGTGCAGGTAGGCCTAGACAGAGGAGGTGAGTGCAGGTAGGTCTAGACAGAGGAGGTGAGTGCAGGTAGGTCTAGACAGAGGAGGTGAGTGCAGGTAGGTCTAGACAGAGGAGGTGAGTGCAGGTAGGTCTAGACAGAGGAGGTGAGTGCAGGTAGGTCTAGACAGAGGAGGTGAGTGCAGGTAGGTCTAGACAGAGGAGGTGAGTGCAGGTAGGTCTAGACAGAGGAGGTGAGTGCAGGTATGTCTAGACAGAGGAGGTGAGTGCAGGTAGGCCTAGACAGAGGTGGTGAGTGCAGGTAGGTCTAGACAGAGGAGGTGAGTGCAGGTAGGTCTAGACAGAGGAGGTGAGTGCAGGTAGGCCTAGACAGAGGAGGTGAGTGCAGGTAGGTCTAGACAGAGGAGGTGAGTGCAGGTAGGTCTAGACAGAGGAGGTGAGTGCAGATAGGTCTAGACAGAGGAGGTGAGTGCAGGTAGGCCTAGACAGAGGAGGTGAGTGCAGGTAGGTCTAGACAGAGGAGGTGAGTGCAGGTAGGCCTAGACAGAGGAGGTGAGTGCAGGTAGACCTAGACAGTGAAGGATCCCATCAGAGGAGGTCTTTGTGGATGCAGCCTTGTTACATCCCTTTGTGCTAAAGTATTCATATATGTAAATACACCTATTGTATTTATGCAAATTAGGTACCTATACATATCTTTATTTTAACACAATATATAAAATAAATACCTGATACCATTAAAAATAGATTTATATACTGTATGACTGCATTACAAGAAAAAACAGTGACATTTTACAATAAATTGAATATCTGAACTCCCACCAAAATCCCTGAACCTCAATGTATTATTTGTCCGTGTCAGTAAAATGTTTTATGTACTATTATTCAATCAATACCTGATTCATTAAAACATTCAAACCGTTTGGAGTATCCTAATACATTGTCCAAGTGTTGCATTTATTATAATTGTTTTAAAAACCTTTTTACAATGTGTATGACCGTTGCTACTGTGCCCGGCCCTATCAAAACGTATTTTCCCTAAGACACAGATAGGGTTAGTCTGCTTTGGCATCTTTACCCCTAGGAGAACCAAGTCCCATGTGAATAACTTCTGACCCTGTCCATCTGGTAATGTACACACAGGCCATTGAGCCTTGTTTGGAATTTATATATTTGACTTGTATTTCCTTTATTTTGTTGTCTGTTTTGGCTCTGTTGTGTTGCCCAGTTTTAATCCTCTCCTGGCCCAACTCTCTATGTCTTTCAACAAAGTGTACAATGTCACAGGGGCTGGTGTGTCTCTCTCTCTCTCTCTCTCTCTCTGTCTGTCTGTCTCTCTCTCTGTCTTTGTATATATGTTTATCTCGCTCTCTTTTTGTATGTCTCTCTAACTTTGTGTATCTGTCTCTCTCTCTCTCTCTCTCACACACACACACACACACACACACACACACACACAAACACACACACACACACACACACACACACACACACACACACACACACACACACACACACACACGATAAAATGCCTGCCATGCCTTTTCCTCTAACTCCCTCAAACATGTAAACAAGCGAGGACTCCAACCCGAAACAGTCTCTTTTGATTCCCCGGAACAGCGCTGTTGTAATAAGCACAGCCATCCATCCCTAAGCAGACAGAGAGTAAGTAGACCACGACTGCCTGGGGCTGTTACGGTGACTTTATTACCGCCACACCAGCGGTCATATTCCACGTGACCGTTTAGTCAAGGTAACTAGGCTTCTCAAAAACTGCTCTCTGGTGCTGCTGATGGTCATTAGTAGCCTACCAAACTTGCTAACGGCCAGTCGCTAATGGTCTGGTACTCAGCACTATTTTGTCCCACGAATCACACGGACATCATTGCAAATGTATCGAAAATCAAATGAGCTCATGTTGCGCAAAACTTCTATAGGCTATGCAATTGCGTGAGAAAAAGAGTTTTGATGGCCTCTATTAGAAATAGGAGGATCCCATCAGCTTTCTATAGGCTAGACCTATTATATTTTTTTCTCAACTGACCTAATATTTAGCACATTGCTTCCTTTTACAACAGGAGTAGCCTACCTGGCTGGCATGAAAATGAACCAAGGGAAAAGCGTCCTCCATTTGCTACTTGAGTGCATAGATGATATGTATTTTTTTCCTCTGCCCCTGTTCTGACAGGTGCATGATAATGGCTCATTCTAAATCAAAACAAATTTCACACATATATTATTTAGTATATGTAAAGACAAGATTAAATTAAGAATAATCTGATGAGTGACAATATTATAACTTGTGAATGGTATACCATCACTTGTGAATGATGCCCAGCGTGTGTAGTAAGGCAAGAAACCGCACATGTACAGCTTGTTTGGCCCATTGTTGTTTTGTCAAGTCACTCTGGTTCACACTGACTGTGTGCAATTCCATAAGAAACTTCTTAAGCTTTAGCCCCCACCCAAACTCTGACCACTTTACTCACCCTAGCAGAGCTGGTTAGGTTGTTTTCATGTTCTCCAGAGCATTGGTGACTGTAACTGTGCTCCTGGCAACAATTCAATTGCGCTTTTTTGCCGACGTTTACTGACACCGGCTATATTCAACGTGTGTTGAGCGTTCATAAATTCATTAGTTATTCTGCACTCTGTTACACTCAGGGGAGAGTGATCTGAAACAGTTGTTTCAGTGATGTTCTATTGAAATGGATACTTGCATACTGGAGTCTTTTAAGTTTTAATACACAATACATTTAAAAAAGGATTTACCATACACATACTGATATGCATTTTGATTTAAAAAAAGGTTTTACGTTCAAACGGCTCTCCTGTGAAGTTGTGACTTACGACATACGCCTAGTTTCCTGAAACGGGTCACATTTTTGTTCAGTATAATTCAATTTACTTCAGAAAAAGCTTTCCCTAGCCTTATGGATGCGCTGCCTATGCTTGCATATTAAAAACGGAACTGCATGTAACCTCCATCCGTTATTCGAGTGCAGTCTACGTATGACATGTTTGTTAGTTTTTTTTGTGGGCCATTCTAATCAAAGTAATTATACAAATATATTAGTAAGCTATATGTAAAGATCAGATGAAATACAGAATAGTCTGATGGGTGAGAATATTATCAAGTGCTTATCACATTGTGAATGAGAGACTGATGAAGTGTGTGCAGCCTGTGCAAAAAAAACAGAACAGAGCTTAGAGTCACATCCTGTATGTATAAAATGTATTAAAAATCAAAACATATTTTGTATAAAGTTTGTACAAAATATATAGGTCACATAAGGTTTGTATCAAAACTAAAGTTGCATAAATAACTCTAAATTAAACATATACTGTAGGAGGACCTGTGACCTGTGCCCAGTCCCTCGGAAATCATTTGGAGAAAATATCCTTTCTATTTAATTTAGCTATGTTGAATTGTATTCTTCACACTATAAAATAATTCCACGGAATTCTAAGCAAATCTTGTCTGCTAAATGAACTTGTGTAGCCCACAGCCATATGGCATAGCCAGATCAGGACCTAACATAAGGACAACTCAGAGTATGCTATTCTGTTCTTCTGAAATAGACTACATTTTCTTCACATCATGTTTATTTAGACCTGTCTAAAATAAATAATGGATTATTGTGATGGTGTAGGCTATATTAAATAGATTTATTGAGATGTCCGCATCAGTGGCTTGTAGGTTATGCGTGGAAGCCAGGAGATGCTAAATGTGTTTATGTTAATTAACGGTCAATTACCGTGAGACCGGCAGTTATTTGCTTGACAATCACCGGCTGGCAAAATGTCATGACCGCCACAGACCTAGGAGTGTCTGTTCAATTTAAACAGGACAGATGCATATTCATCTGCGAGAGCATTTATTTTTCTAGGTGTTAGATTCCCCCATTGCCGTGTGACAGGCTTGGAATTGGAAATAGTAACATAGCTGTCACTTAGCATTCAATGAGCAACGACTGGGACACTGCTGCTGCAGAGGATGCAAAGAGGAGAGATCATCTCTGAGCTTGTTGGTTTTTCTCTTTTTTATCTCTCTCTCTCTCCCGCTCCCTTTCTCTTTCTTTATATCTCTCTCTTTTGCTCCTCTTTCCCCTATTTATCCCCTCTTCTTTCTTTCTTTCTCTCTCTCTCTCTCTCTCTCTCTCTCTCTCTCTCTCTGTCTCTCTCTCTCTCTCTCTCTCTCTCTCTCTCTCTCTCTCTCTGTCTCTCTCTATCTCTCTCTCTCTCTCTCTCTCTCTCTCTCTCTCTGTCTCTCTCTCTCTCTCTCTCTGTCTCTGTCTCACTATCTCTCTCTCTGTCTCTCTTTCTGTCTCACTAGCTGTCTCTGTCTCTCTCTCTCTTTATGTCCCTCTCTCTCTGTCTCTCTCTCCTTGTCTCTCTCTGTCTTTCTCTCTGTCACTCACGCTGTCTGTCTCTCTGTCTGTCTCTCTGTCTGTCTCTCTCTGGGAGATGGAGTGCTGTAGTGGGTAATGTGGGTGTAGCAGGGTGATGCCTCAGTGGATACCTCAACCCTTCATACCCTGACCGAAAGTGACACGTGAGGTCTTCCTGTGTGTGTGTGTGTGTGTGTGTGTGTGTGTGTGTGTGTGTGTGTGTGTGTGTGTGTGTGTCAGTTGGATACATTTATCACCCTGCTTTGTGGGCTTGTCTAATGGTTCCTCTCCACTCAATTGGTCTAAGGTAGGTTTGAGGGTTTTGACCCTATTGGTTGTGGTTTGGATTTGGCTAGGGAAAGCTAATCTTAGATCTGTGTCTCTACCCGGAGCGCTACTTAGACATATGATGAAGCTCCTTGAAGAAGGCCATGACATCTTAGCTGAGTCATGCTATGAAAGCTAGACGCTATCATAAATTATATCATCATTGACGTCATCAATCATTTCATGTTTCTGTTGTGAAGGCAGGTGAGGTCATGGGTGAATCACTCTAAGGTACTGCTAAAGATAGAAGTGTGACAATACCTGAATCCCTGAGTGATATCTCAAGCTGAGAGTGGCTGCTTTCTGATACTGGGGGTTGTGTCTACTACGGCCTCAGAGACATGTACATTTTTTAAAAATCAAATTTCAAATCAAATCAAATGTATTTATATAGCCCTTCGTACATCAGCTGAAATCTCAAAGTGCTGTACAGAAACCCAGCCTAAAACCCCAAACAGCAAGCAATGCATGTGAAAGAAGCACGGTGGCTAGGAAAATCTCCCTAGGAAAAACTCCCTAGAAAGGCCAAAAACCTAGGAAAAAACCTAGAGAGGAACCAGGCTATGAGGGGTGGCCAGTCCTCTTCTGGCTGTGCCGGGTGGATATTATAACAGAACATGGTCAAGATGTTAAAATGTTCATAAATGACCAGCATGGTCAAATAATAAACAGACCTCTGCTTCTTTTTTCTTTTCCCCAATCACACCCTCCTCACTTCTGGCTGACAGCCTCTCTGTCGAGTGTGAAAATATCCCAGAGCCCAGAAAGCCCTCTGACATGTGATGGTGGATTATGGGTAGGAGACATGTCACCTCCTCCCGAGTGGCCAGGGCGCTCGACTTTGAGAAGAGAGTATAATGTCCACGTGCTATCTTGCTGCTCCCTGATTTTTTTAAATTAAGCTTAGTCATAGTTCAATGTTTAGTTCAACTAGTGAATTTTTGTCAGAAATACAGTCCATGTTTGAAGGAATTCTACTTAAAGCACCTAGGTATAATTCATTAAGATGCATCCATTACAATGTCTTATTGTCACGGCTGTTTAAAGGATCGGACCAAAGCGCAGAATGGTTGTAGTTCCACATATTTATTATTACCGTGAAACGTTGCAATACACCAAATACTTGAAACAACAAAACAACAAAACCGTGACGCAGAGAGAAATACACACTACTCAAAAATTAACAACCCACAAACACAAGTGGAAAACCCCCCTACTTAAATATGATCTCCAATTAGAGACAACGAGGACCGGCTGCCTCTAATTGGAGATCATCCAACAACCCCAACATAGAAATAGAAACCTAGAAAAACCACATAGAAACAGATAACAAGAAAACCACCCAAAAACACCCCCTGTCACGCCCTGACCTACTCTACTATAGAAAATGACATCTTACAAGGGTCAGGACGTGACACTTATATTGGATTGATTACCGAATATCACATTAAGGAAAAGCGATTTACAACTCACTCTAGAGCTATCTTTTTGTTTATCTCATGTGCTACATTACGGGTGTGCATTACTATTGATCTGTCTTGAGCTTCTTGTCTAACCAATAAGGACACCACCCTAACACTGGCCTGTACTCAGTAAACTAGTTCTGTTTACCTCGTTATTCAACATGAAAAGTCTTTGTGCTTTGTTTAATCAAAGCATTTCAAAAGCAAAATGTTTCCTTTGATCGTACAGGCGCCAAACAACTCTAATTACGTGAAGAGTAGGGTTTTCACGGCACTTACCTCCACATTTCCTTTGCTGTTCTTTGCGTCTCTATCTATCTTGCCGTTGGCGGAATGACATATTTGCTTACAGTGCTTGAAGTGACGGTTATTTTCACAGCTACAGGTACTTCTTTTAGTAGGCTAACACATTAAGCAGTTCATTTTGAAGCGTTACTGTGCCTTATAAACATGTTATAAGCACTTTATATGCAGTCATGAAGCATTATAAAGCACGAGAGACCCTTAGCTGTGATATATTGACGATATATACTTTCACATTAAGTGGTACCCTTCTGTCCTTCGATTCCCTCAACAAGGTGATTTCGTCATTGATTTATTCATTAAATTGATTCTCTGTATTAGAATGATCAGCAGTGAAACGAAAGGCGGGAGCGTGGTAAACGTCAGAGACATCATTGTTCAAGAGAAGCTCAGTGAGGCGGTAGAGAAAAAAGGGCACGAGTAGGCAGCTTTGTCTAACTGCTAACGATTAATTGATCTACCCATGAAGTTAATGAGCTGAAGCCTTTTTAAAAGAGACAAGTGCGGAGACAGATGAAGGAGAAGAAGTGTAAGGGCCTAATGGCCTCTGGAAGAAGAAGGGAAAAGCTATTTATCGTATACTTTACTCCCCTCACATGATGAAATCTAAAGGTATTATGGGTAATTGACAGGGTCTTTTGCTGTCTATTGCTGTTAGTTTTATTATATAATCTTACAGTCTTGTCTGTCAGTCTTTTTTGTTGTCATGCCTTTCTACATTAGCAATTACGGAGACATAATTTATAGATCGGCAGGCAAGGGTGCTCTCGAGCAGCTAGATGTTCTTTACCATTCGGCCATCAGATTTGCCACCAATGCGCCTTATAGGACACATCACTGCACTCTATACTCCTCTGTAAACTGGTCATCTCTGTATACCCGTCGCAAGATCCACTGGTTGATAAAGACCTGTATCAAATTTGATTTGAAATCTATAACATTTGCTTTAGTCTTCCTGCAGTAGTAGATGGGAGGTGTTTGTAGTTTTGCAACTATTCTATTGGTTCCATTGCACCATGCAAGCTCAAGCAAGCCTGGTTTTTGTATTTGAAATTATTTCAAATAGTATTTAAACCCAGGTTTGGTTAGATATATTCAACAAATCACTTTCACAGGCAAAGTTGGTGGAGAATGTTAGGGCTGTACTGTAAAACTGAGGCAGAAGTTAAAAATGCTTTTGGAATGGGTATGTGGGGATGATATCTGCTTTCTATTGATCTTGGCCATCTGTGAGTGCAGATGGATAGGAGGTTTAGAGTTTATCAGTATACTGTATGACTGCCTTTTCTCCCCTCTCCTCTCCTCCTTTCCTCTCCCGTCTCCTCTCCTCCTCTCCTCTTCTCTCCTTTTCTCCTCTCCCCTCTCCTCTCCTCTTCTTTCCTCCTCTCCCCTCTCCTTTTTCTCCCCTCTCCTCTACCATCTCCTCTCCACTCCTTTCCGCCTCTCTCCTCCCCTCTCCTCCTCTCTCCTCTCCTCCTCTCCTCTCTCCTCTCCTCTCCCTTCTCCTCGCCTCTTTACTTCTGGCAGTGGACACCAGAAATAAAAGGAGCATTCATTCCTATTGTAGTTTGGGTCTGATTACTGTGTAGGGGGGGGGTTATCTGCTTCTCTACCTCTTTGCCAGGGCTGGAGTGGCATCGGGCACTGCTGGAATACCAATGAATACCGATGAATACCAATGCTGTTACGGTCCACTTTGCTCTGGCCCTCTCTCTTTAGGCTTTGCACCAAGCACCATCTTCCTGGAAATAAAATGGACCTGGTCGTGTGTGCCAATCGCAATACGACTGTGCCAAGTGCCATGGCTCTCTGGTTATGAGGGGGAGTGGGAGTTAAAGCTGATATGGGTCCCTTGATGTTGTGCAAACACACAGACGTGTGGTCACGCGCACTCACAAAAGCATGCACGAATGAACGAACAGAACACACACACACACACGCACGTGCACACGTTCACACTTGCACATACACACACACACTCCCTTTTCGCCCTGCTGGTAGGGCATATTTCCCCGTAGTCGGCACGTCTGTCATTGGCCGGCCGTTCAAAGAGGAGCTTAACCGCTGGTACTGGACAGAGAAACACCGGCTGTGGCGTTGCCATGGTGACACCCTGCCCGTAGGGCGTGGGCTTTGTCATCCTGTGTGTCTGTGTGTCAGTGAACATGCTCCTACTCACATATAACTCCTCTCTTCTCTTATACCCTAATGTATCTGTAAATGAAAAGGAAAATCCTTATTGACTATCTGTTAGCTTTGTTGATTACCTGGGCTTGTTCTGCCGTGTTATAATACACACTAATGAGCAACAGAGTTCACACAGTAATGTTCTTTTGTGTCAATAAGCCTGGAAATGTTGTCCTGTAGCTGCTGGGGTGCCCTCTATTGAATACAGCCAGACATGACATGACACACAGGCAGGCTGGAGCAGTCATCGTCTCTCTCGACATCTCTCTTTCTCAGATTGGACTGTAGTGGGTTTGATGTAGGGAACTGATAATGGCTAGGTGTATAGTTTGTGAAGAGGAATGTTATTGGGCTTCTGGTATGTTGAGTTCGAGCTTGTATTTGGTTGCAGAGTGTTATGTGGAGATTGTATCTTTTTAGTGCAGAAATAGGGACTGTATCACGTATTGTGGAGATGTTGTGGAGACGTTGTGTGTTTAGTACAGAGTAGAGAATATACAGCACTGGCCGATGAAAGACAAAACAGACATGATTAATGACCAGACCAGTGGGCTTTCAGGGGAGGGACGATTCAGCTCCTCAGCGGAGAGCTTTGGAGAGCAGACTAGTACTGCTTCAGACCAGTCTTTCAACCCTCCCTTTATTCATTCAGAAAACGCCCCCTGTCTCAACCCTTTCAGCCCTCCATTATTTTATTCCTCCCTAAATTCTCTCCATCCTGCTGACAGAGGGGTGCAGAGGTTCAGGAGACACACCCCTAACCAGGGGCCCTTTGTCCTCCCCCTGATCCAGCAGCTGTGGCCCGCAGGGTCCCATCCTCACTACGATAGTGCACTGCCAAATGACGTCATCCCCGTGCACTTTGAACTCTCAATTCCCCTCTAAATAGTTTCTCTGACTCTGAGGATTTCAAATCAAATCAAATGTAATTTTCTTTGTCACAAGCGCCGTATACAACAGGTGTAGACCTTACAGTGAAATGCTTACTTACAAGCCCCTAACCAACAATGCAATTTTAAAAAGAAAAAAAATAGAAATATAACAAATACTTAAGGAGCAACAATAAAATAACAGTAGTGTGGCTATATACAGGGGGTTCCGGTACAGAGTCAATGTGCAGGGGCACCAGTTAGTCGAGGTAATTGAGGTAATATGTACATGGAGGTAGAGGTAAAGTAACTATGCATAAATATTAAACAGAGTAGCAGCAGCGTAAAAATGTTGGGTGGGGGCAAATAGTCTGTGGTAGCCATTTGATTAGCTGTTCAGGAATCTTATGGCTTGGGGGTAGAAGCTGTTAAGAAGCATTTGGACCTAGACTTGGCGCTCCGGTACCGCTTGTCGTGCGGTAGCAGAGAGAACAGTCTATGACTAGGGTGGCTGGAGTCCATGGCAATTTTTTGGGCATTTCTCTGACACCGCCTGGTATAGAGGTCCTGGATGGCAGGAAGCTTGGCCCCAGTGATGTACTGGGCCGTACGCACTACCCACTGTAGTGCTTTGCGGTTGGAGTCCGAGCAGTTGCCATACCAGGCGGTGATGCAACCAGTCAGGATGCTGTCGATGGTGCAGCTGTAGAACATTTTGAGGATCTGAGGACCCATGCCAAGTCTTTTCAGTCTCTTGAGAGGGAATTCTGTTGTGCTGGTGATGAAAATATTCTCTTTGAAAGGCATTTTCTGCTTTGAACAATGGCATTGTCCTTTTTTACAGTTCTCTTTGTGTAATTCTTCAGCCAATGAACACCTGGTTTTGAAAAAGAAGAAGCTCATTACATGCCTTACTGACTTGCAAATGAACAAAGATGAAGAGGAAGAGAGTGAATACAAATGAACTCCGCTCTTGATTGACTTTACTTTTCTGTATTTTGCAGTTTCCGCCACATTTTGTCATCGTCTTTGGAAAACATATTCATCTAACTACCTCAACTTCAAAGCTTCATAGCTACAGAGAAGAGGGTCTTACGTGTGTGTGTGTGTGTTTCTTACAGACTGAGCTCCATCCCGTGTGATAGATAGGTGTGGGGGTTAAAGGTTAAGGGTGTGTTTCGGGTGATAAGAGTTACTCATAAGGGTAATTAAAGACGACTTCTCTCCCTCTAAACCTTCTCTGAATGTCAATATGTTTATGTCCACTGGCCTCCAGTGAGAAGTGATGGCTCTTACCTATTGGGCCAGGAGCTGTTTTTAACTAGGACTGGTGAGGAACACATATTACCATATTACAGCACTTATTTTTATAATTCAATCTTGGTTTTGCATTGTCAATGTCAGTCAGCCCATATAGTCCCCCAGATATATCTGCTTCAAATAGGTCAATATGATATGATATGATATATGATATGATATGATATATGATATGATATATGATATGCTATGATATATGATATGATATGATATATGATATGAAATATGATATGATATGATATATGATATGATATATGATATGAAATATGATATGATATGATATATGATATGATATATGATATGATATATGATATGATATGATATATGATATGATATGATATGAACCATGTGAACACCTTAGGGAGACACCAGAGGACTCACCCATTTTATTTAACACAGTTCTAAAACCCATTTTAACACACATCAGATTGACCATATAATCCATATAATCCTTTGCCAAAGGTGTTCATGGGATACCGTTTTCTTTTATCGCACACACACCTGGTAATGCGGTTATGACAACCTGATATAATTCCTTCCACACACGCGCTATAAAGCCCACGTTTCTAATTACATTTGGAATCTTATGGGACATATACATTTTCATGACACGTGACACGTTGCCAATGTGGATCTATCTATGATGTATGGCCTGGAGTTTGCAGTTTATTA